>NC_051431.1:30463874-30547412 GCF_001649575.2 Kryptolebias marmoratus | reverse complement strand
CGATCTCGTCATCCCCTCTGTGTTCTGGACGTGGACCTGTTCAGTAAGAACAATCCCCAGGAACATTATCTGTGCCATACCTGCTGTTCCTCTCCTCACCGATCCCATACTCCCCTTCATTCTCTGCTCCTCAGGTCCTGGTTCCGGTTTCCTCCTGTAAATACTCGTTACACTGTAAATAAATTCACTTACCGTTACCCGCTGGTTTCTGCGTCTGTCTGTGGCCGAACTGCTCACTTGGGTACTGTTCAGATCCTGGCTAATCCAGCCCAACTTTTTTGTGCTAAATTTAGGTTACAACTAAAAATGTTTTAGTTCTCAAAACTTGTGAACCTAGGGTTGACTGTATTTTTGTTATGTATTAGTTTAATGTGTTGAAGCTTCTGTTACAGATGACGTATGTGGCACATCTATGGGTGAAGTACAATGAAAATTAATTGCTGATTGAAATATTTTTAATTTGGTTTGCTGCTTTACACTAATAGTTGGACTAAAGCATTAAAGGGAAATGCTTGCTGTATAAACCATGTCTGTGATGCAGTAACCTGTTATACTGTGTTTCTCCATAATATTAATGGTTTCTATAGCTGTGGCAAATTTATTCAGGTAGGACACCGCTGAAGGCCTTGCTGTGAAATACAGTCTGCCACTGGTTTTACATCTTAGACTGAAAGGTTGCTGAACAAGAAAGAAGCTTCTGCTCCAAAATAAGACACCTTCAAGCTCAGTGAACAAACCAATTGTCTTCTGGAGAAAGGTTTTATCAGATGAGACAAAGACTTGAGTTATTTAGCCACAATGACAAGAAGTATGTTTGGAGGAATCAAGGTGAGGCTTTCAGACCGAAGAACACTGTCTTAGCGGTAACAAAAGCCCAAACTATTACGACATTCATGACAAGGATGAGTGGATGTAAACATCTGACCACAACTGTAAGTGTTAAATTAGGTTGCAGGTTTTGAGTCTAAACACATTAAAATAAATGGAACAGATTAGAAATGTGGTTGATAATAAAAACTGAACTGACCCAGGGTTATCTAAACACTGCTTTATTTACATACAGAGTACCACTCCTTTTTCCACTGCAGTGGATATGTCTTCACTCAAATATTTTTAAAACAAAGTAACTGGACTTCTGTTTTGTAGTTGAAGATGTTTTACTTCCCATCTGGGGAGCTTTATCAGTTCAAAACTTGAGTGTGTGGCGTTTCAAAATTTAAATGCATATTGGTATGTCCTCATGTGCAAGTGTACCTTATTTGTCCTTAGCAGGGGTCAAATGCTATCTTTGCAGTGTTTTAAATTAAAATATTTTCAAGTGATTAAAATTTAACTTCATGCCTTCACAAAATAAGATACTGGTAGTTTGAGAAGATGCTGCTAGAGGGCCTGGCATGTTGATTCAGAAGTGTTTTAGAAAACAGACCAAAACAACCCCAGCTAGCTGCTGTGGTACATTCACTGATTCCAGAGAAGTGATGTTAAAGTAATCATGTCTACAGAGGCAGAACAAAAACAGTATGATGGTGCACGTAAGGCACCCAGCACCCTGCTATGGTTCAGCCTTTATCATGACTTGTTGCCAAAATGAATGTGAAGTAGTTGTGTAATTCAG
Source organism: Kryptolebias marmoratus (assembly GCF_001649575.2). NCBI lineage: Eukaryota > Metazoa > Chordata > Actinopteri > Cyprinodontiformes > Rivulidae > Kryptolebias > Kryptolebias marmoratus. The sequence goes on along the minus strand of NC_051431.1, from coordinate 30,545,797 downwards.
TTTTGAATTGGGATTGGGACATTTAACATCCAATCTATTCATCAGCCTGATCTCATACCTCGACTAAACTAAAACAGCCAGACTAAATGCTGCAGTGGTCTGCTGCCATACAGGCCTGTGCTGATCATACATAGAGAGATAAGAAAGAGGTCGAGTTGTGTAATATTTAAGGAAAGTGGAGTTAATGGGGCACGGAGAGGGGTGAGGGGAGGCTGAGTAGCAGAGAGAGAGAGTGTAAATTTATGGACGTCAAAAACAAATAAAATTAAACGCCTTGCATTCTTTGATGGAATATATATCACCTACCACCTTTCACAGCAGGGTTTTAGACTAAGATCATCTTATGTTGAGAAATGAAGCCAAACTAGACAAAGTTTGGGACAATAGTTAGCTTTAGACATGCAGCAGTAGTAATAAGAGTGTAGATGTTCCTCAAAATTAAAACCACATTTCCCATTAATCCTGCTGCTTGCTGCTCAAATCTTTTGAAAGTAATTTGCTTTTACTCCTTTCTTTGTCTGCTATCACCAATAAAGGTCTATACTGAGTTTGTTTCACAATGCTGATAACAAGAGTGCCACAAAAAGAGTCTGGTAGTGTTTAAGAGATGTTAAATTTTGCACCTTAAAGCAAAATCGTGACCTGCCTCATTTAATCTGATCCATTTGGTAATTAACAATGAATGCACTGCATCTAATCTGCCATAAAGAATTGTAAATGTGTGATTCTGGTTAAGAGTAAAAAGGAAAATGAATATTATGTAGAAAGTTATGTGTGTTTTCTATAAGAGAATACAGACCACAAAGAATAAGAAATATTTTTTTATTAAACAAGTTCATCTGATTCATATAACAGATTCATTTTTATCATTATTATTTTACTATCAGCAATTATAAGTAATTATTATTAGTTATATTTGGCAGCACCCAGCAGTTCTGGGACCTTCCTGTGTTTTATTGTGTAAACGTAGAACATGTGACCCAGAAGCTCTGAAACAGAGCAACATTGTTGAAAGACATAAAACTGATTAAACCAGGCTCAGGTTGGACAAGCTGGAAGGAATGTTGCAAACTAGCTGACAGGAAACAGGAAGAATATAAACTGAGATCTTTATGATTCCTTGAGGGAATGCATATTGCCTGTCAGGTTTTGACGTCAGTTTTAGACTACGATCATTTCATGTTCCAAAATAACAAAGTTGTGGCTGTTTTGGTCAAACATGTGCAATGTCACACAGTATACTGAAATGTCACACTCAGAGTATATGTTGTGAATGATTCTTGTGTTAGTTAATGTTGATTAGCTGTGGCAGCCATCTTCAGTTAGATTGACTCCAAAGGTTAATCAGTTGGAGATGTACATCTAATGATGTGCATGTAATAATCTGTCCACTGGTTCATGAGATATTTTGCTAATGCCATAGACAAACACACACACATAGACATGGGCAAAAACATGATCATCTTTTCACCTTCAGTGGCAGGAGATAAAGAGACCAAAATTAAACAGAAGGTGAAAAAAGGTCTAGTTTCCATAAAAAAACAACTTTTAGGATCATCACATCCTGGATGACTGAGAATCTACACCATGACTTTCCTCTAATCCTAATTTAAGATCATTTTTATTGCTTGGAACCATTAGAAGCCAGAAGCAATGCTTCTTGATGGGAAGTAACAGAACATGCATTTGTACTGAACCATAACGGTTTGGTGCAGATGTTTTCAATGGTTACAGTGAACTAGATAATGAATATGTCAATTTATTTATTTCAAAAATTAAATGAAAAATAATTAAAAACTATTGCTTGTCTTTTGTTTTTCTTTCTAGTTGTACCAAACTGTAACCCTCATATCAAGGTACAAATTGTTACATCTCTACTTCTTAATAAACCTCTAAAACTTTCCAGATGGTGAAACATACGTATGCTGGATCCCTCTCACACATGACTGGATGTTCACTGAAGTTTTTTTTACATGAATTCCACTGTAGTGAATCAGACAGCCAGTAAACTGTTACGAAGCTTCCGGTATACTGAAAAACCATTAATCATTATGTTAATGAAGCAGAATGAGAGAAATACAGAAAAATATATACAGTTTATTTAAACTCCATCTGACTGATTATAACTTCTCTGTTCATGGAAACTGGTGATGATTCACACCGATCTGTGCTGCAGGTGTGTGTGTGTGTGTGTGTGTGTGGCAGGTCACAGTGACGCCGCGGCCTAACAGCTGGAGAACAGACTGAACGGCAGGCACGCCTCTACACATCTCTCTGGCACTGATAACTCCAGCTTGGATTAAGAACGGCGTCAGCGTGTGTTAATGTTTTCTCAACAGGCCTGTTTGAACAGCAGACTGAACTTTATGAACTGTATCTTCCTCATCTCTTCCTGACAGACAGGTGAGAATGTGGCACCGGCAGACAGCTGCATTTCAAACATAACTTCGTTCTCAGAAAAAGTCCCGTCAGACTAATCAGGTTGAGCTGAGCAAAGCAGCAAACACACATCAAACAGACAAAACATATTCTAATATTTTCTGATGTGTGGTGGGTTTAGCTGACAACCAGGGATCTCCCACAACAGATACATTAAAACAAAGGTGCTCTTGTGGCTCTGACACAAGAGGGCTTACAGAAGATGACATTCCTCTGTTAAATCCACCACATAGTTTGGAAACTACAGGAGGAACAACTATTTGCATAATGTGACTGCACGTATGTGTTTTAAACTGTTTTTGTGAGCATTATCTGTACATTCATGGGTCTAACACAAGTTAAAAGAATACATAAAGTGACAAAAACTAAAGAAATGTTAAAAGGGTCCCAATGCAGCTTCTGGCTGAAATTCCACATCAAAGAATGTTGATGTGGAATTTCAGCCAGAAGCTGCTCTAAAGCCCAATAGCTATTTTGGACTTTAAAATGCATATGTTCTTATGTATAAACTGCATAAGAAGTGTGAAGATTGTGAAAATAAAAAGCACCTTTTGATCAGTCCTTTTAGTATTTAATCCAACAAGAATTATCAATAAAAGTAAACTTGTCTGATTAAAAGAATCAGAATAATATATAATATAAATAAAAAACGTACAAATTTATAAACTTGCACTTCTTTAGTCATTGCAAAATTCCAAATATTGAGGATAAATATTTAGTATTCATAAATACACAGTTTTTATGGGGATGAGACATTAGAACATCTGGTTTTTGTTCAGTTGGGGTCTACTTGCTTGTTTATCTAAATATTTTTGAAAGATTGACATATTTTTTGTTTTGTACTGAATACCACTTATACAGGAGGAGGAGGCCAGGGAAACTGCATGTCATCATCATGCCTGAGTGATGCAGCAACCACAGGATGAATAAAAAGCTAAGAATTTCTCTTTGGGGCAAAAAAAAAAACTATCAAAAAATAAAGCTAACCACTGGGATAGGAAGGGGCTCCAAGATCAGATGAATGCCAGGGGACTATTTTAAATTCTATGTTACCTAAAAAGTATCCAAATGTGACGGGGAAAATATTCCAAGCAATAAATCCCAAACCACAGAACAATAAAAGTCTGACTTGAGCTGTCTGCTCACTATCCATGGACTCTGATTTAACTCCAAACAAATCATGAATCCAGGTTTAAAAGTTTTGATATCAAGACAACAAGTAAAAAAATACTTGTTTTAAGTTTAAATACTCATCATTAGTTGTTGTGTTGTTGTTGTTTTTTTTTAAATTAGTCAGAAGAGTTCCAAAAAAAACGCTCACAAGACCAGAGATTAGGATTTCTTTCAGATCCGGAACCATGTATCTACGCATTCAGGTGAAGCTAATGAATGAAAATCCTCCAAAGTGGATCCACATGATTTGAGTTGGACAAAAGCAGCAATGACTAACCAGAGTCTACATTTCACAATGCTGATTTCACATATTTAGTTCGGGTCTGAAAAACCACTCAACCTCGCTAACCTCGCCTCCCAAGAGCCAGCTCGGCTCATATTACTGCACTTCATAAATCCTTAACATCCAGGCGGCGCAGAGGGCTATTGTGCAACCACAACAACACAACCAGTGTATCCTATAAACCATCTACACAGCCACAGTACTTCAATCAAATTCAGAAACAAATTCTGGATTACCCTTCTCTGCTGGTTTATTTTAAATTTCCATCCATTTTACAAAATATCTGTGAATTTAATCTGATGCAGCTGATCAGTACAGCAACAACTCAGAAGGGCTACATGTGCTGTAAGGATTGCTAAGCTTCCTTAAAACTTCACATCTGAGCAATTTGCTACATGTAAAAAAATGAGTGTAAAAATTTGAAATACTTCAATGTCAGTACAATCATTGGGAACTAGAGTGGTACATATATTCACAAACTGACTCAAGCTATCAAGCTGAACACTGGACATTGTGATCAAAAATCACTCAGTCGTACTAAAAGTAGTATCTCCCTGGGAGGTAGCTGTTGAGACTAGTTAGCAACACAATATTGCGGAGGAAATTACAAAACAATATGTGAACTTTTAGCTGCAGTCTCACAAAATTTGGAGTGTTTGCAACCAAGTGACCAACAAACTGTGTGACCACCTTTTGAATGGCCAGTTTTTGAAACTCACCCTATTTTCATGTGCACACCTTGCAAAACTACATTTTTGGCTGTGCTAATTATTTAGTTGCACACCTCCACCCACATCATGCTGTTCGGCTTGCTTTGTACCTATCTTGGCAGCTGCCCCTACATTTATGATTTAATCACCTGGACAACACTTTTGAAATGAAGATAAGCAGATTTTAACCAATTTTTCAATAACAGTGTGAAAGCTGAGCTTTCATACAGTTGTTTGCCTGTATGTTTTAGGTAGCTGTTTGCTTCTTAGCCTTTAGCAAACCTTTTGTAACTTTTAGCTGCTTTTACAGTTTCTGCCAGACAAGGGCTCTTGCAGGTGTCATAATACAGCTCTAGTACTTCTGAGACAATTTAGAGACCTCCATGGAGACTCTGTGACTATTATGAGAGAAAATCTGTTGCACAAATATTTTTAACATGTTCAAAAGTCAAGCGGCAGGACTGGGCACCTCTGCAACTTATGCAAGGAAATTGAGAAGTGCTGCAACTGTCACAAGACATTTTGTTAGCTAAATGATGAAAACAAAGCCAGAATAAATATTTATAAGTGTGGTGAATAAGAATATATTGTCCCACAGACTAGTGAACAATAAATAAATTGTCAAAAAAAGGAAACCTACCTTTTTTTTTCAGTTAGCCTTTTGGCACCTTTAGTTGGCCTTCTGGTACCATTAGTTTAGTTTAGTTTATCTTAGCTGATATCATTTCTGATCTGTTCAGTTGAGGTTTTTAAATCCTAGTTTAGTTTATGCTATCTTATTATCAGTTTATTATATCGTAGTTTGGTTTTTCCGCAGTTTATTTTAGTATGACTTATTATGAATTGTTTTGGTTAAGTTTAGTTTAGCTTTTTATCCTAGCCAATAGTGTCTGTAATGAAATGACGTTACTGTTAAAGTATTAAAACTAAAGATAGACCTATTAATTGGCTAACTGATTTATTGCTAACGGGCCATGTTTGTACAAATTTAATCTATTTTTAAGTAGGAAAATAAAAATGTAGCAGCAGCTGCTACAACCAGCTCGCTGTAGCTTGCAACTTATTTTTTTAAGTGAGAATGCTCTTTTATTTAATTTATTTGCAGTGTACACATTCTTCTAAGAGTTGTTAATTATATGTTTGTGAAGTTTAGGCACTTATTGTTATTTTGTTAAATATATATATATATACACATGCACATATATACATATATTGGCCAAAAAAATAATAATCGGTGTAAACCTGCCATCAGCTGCCCTAATTTTTAAAGATCAGCATTGACCATAGAAAACCTCCTGTCAATCAGCCTCTAGTTAAATGTTGTTAAACGTTGTTTGAGAAATCATTAGCACAGTTGGGCAATATAAAAAAAGACAAGTAAAAAACTCTTTCTGTAAGTTTATGTGCTGGTTATTAATGGCAAATCTGAAAGCTAATACTAAAACTAATATAAATGGTAATGTTTAATAATCTTAGTTCAAAATGTTTTGCAATTTTATATGAAAGAAACAATAATTATTTTAATATGGAGCATTTTTCTTTAAACGGATACAAAAGAAATGGGAAGTACTTAAAGGCTCTGACTGTGCTTAACAGTTATGCTGTACTCACGTTTCTCTTGTTGGACACAGCAAAGATAGCTCGGCTGGAGAAGCGAGTGACAGAGAGACCACTGCTGGGCACTGGGCTCAGTGTCATGGAGGAACCTCTGGAACCAGCAAGAGGGCTTCTGGAGCTGGAGGAGGATGGGACGGTAGCTGACTGCTGGCTGCTGAGACTGCTGCAGGTCTGTGTTTGGTTTTCCAATGTCTGGACATGAAGGTGAGCCTGGCTCTGAGTGCAGGCTTGACCCTTCCCATAGATCACCTCCTTTACATCCTCATGGTTCTCCAGTATGTCAGCTAAGCCATTCTTGTGGTTCTGACTGACATTATTGTTCAGTAATGTACTCCTGTCACATGTGATGCCACTCAGAAGCTCCACCTGGCGTGTAAGGGCCTCCAGCTGACTCCTGAGGTGCTGGTTCTCCTGCTGGAGCTGAGCCACAGCTCGTTCAAGGGGGGCGCTCAGACCAGCCGTCTCTTCCAAACGACGTTCTATACCAAGCTTAAAGGTGCTCACATCCACATGGATCTCTCTGATGGCATCTCGCAGAGTGTTCTCATACCGGGCCAGAGCTGCACACACTGTCTCCCCTTCAGGAGAAGGAGGACAGAAGTTTTCCATCTGAGCCAGAGCTGGGGTTTCCATCAGGCACAGCTGCTGCTGCTGAGGATGATTGTGGAAAGAGCCTCTTGGTGTTTGAGTTAAAGTCTGAGGTCACTCTTCAGGGTTTGACTGGAGGGGGTAGGGACTAAATAGACAAGAGCTGAGAGGTGAAAGCTTGCAGGATGGAGTGGGGTGGGGCAAAGGTCTGGTCTGTGTTATACCCACTCTTTTACTTCTGTCCTGATACAGGATGTCCTGGTGTCCTTTAGTGATCTTAGCTTTTCAAAAACCAGCACTGCATGATGCCCTCTGTCTAAAAGGCAACAAAACCATAATTTACTCTGTGGAAAAACTCAACAAAAATCCAAGGTTGCAACACTACAGGAAAATGATTTAACCCTAAAACAAACATTACAGCTTTCACAGTAAAATGGGCTGAAACAGGGAGACAGGGAGTCTGTGGAATGAGAGGGGAAAAAGCATCTGTCACGTCAAATGACAGATCTTCTCTCACAGCTGGAAGTAACCTACCTCAGCTCATCGGGGTTTCCTCAACGCTTTCTCAAGTGGTGGAGTGTGTGTGTGTGAATTGTGCTGTGCCGGCTCTCTGGTGTGTTTAAACTTTCAGATTGATCACTTCTCTCTGCTAGCTCAGAGGAAGGGAGGAGCAAGGGAAATTTCAGAGAGGAGGGCGTGTTGGATTGGAGAACTAGGGGAAGGGGTGGGGGGATGGACTGGGTTGTAATCTCTGATAACGAGCTCCTCCCCTCCTTCTCCCCTTTGTATTTAAATGTGTTTCTACAAAGTGAAAGTAAAAACACAAAAGAAGCCTGAGGCTAACCAACCAATAAAATCAGAAAAACAATGTACTTAATTTTTATTTGCAGAAATTTGTGGTCAAATAAAATATCAATTATTCTGTTTTTAAAACATGAAAAAACTAAAGACCGAGCATTCTTGTAAGAAATGCACATCACTCACTTCCTTTTATGCCAGAGTTTTAAACTAAGATTGATTTATTTAGAAAAATGAGTTGTAGCCATTTTGGTCAAACCTTGTAAATAATGTTGTTTGATCTCATGCAATATTATGAGATATCACTCTCAGAATATGTGTTTGGAATGACTTTCAGCTACTACCACATAAAATTGCAGAAGAGCCATTTTTGTGTTAAATGTTGAACAGTTGTGGCACCATCTTAAATTGGCTTGGCTCTAAAAGTTAATCCGTTTTAGATGCACATCTAATAATTATTTTCTAAAAGTTTCATTAAAATCCATCTAGTGGTTCATGAGATACTAACAGACAAACAAGGCTGACTCCTACAGTTAATGCCAAAGTTTTAAGCTAAGATCTCACACAATGAGTAGCACCTGAACTGTGTTTTGTGAATCACTCTCAGCTACTACCACACCAAATTTATGTCAATATCTGTAAATTTCTACTGAGTTAGGTCAGTGGTTGTGGCGGCCATCTTAAATCATGTTGACTCAAAGGTTGTAGATGTATATCCTATGGTGCATTTCTGTAAGGTTAATTAAAATTTGCTTGGGTCATGAGATATTTTGGTAACAGACAGACACATGAACACATACACGCTCAAAGACAAAAGACAAAACCATTTCTGTTTGCCTTCACCTTTCACCAGTTTGTGATAAAATTCAATATTGAGATGAATATTTGTTTATAACTTGTTCATAACTTGTTTTAATTGTCTGTTACCATGACAGGCAAGTAATCATGTAATTGTCTCTGTGTGTGTCTGTTAGCAAAATATCTCATAAACCAAAGGTCTGACTAATGATTAACTCTTGTAATCAACAGAATTCCAGATGACAACCACAGCTAAATCAACATCAGTCAACACAAAACTGGTCATAACTCAGTAATCTTTACAGATATTGAGCTAAAGTTTTGTCTGGTAGTAGCTGACAGTCATCCTTGTCACATACTGCACTCTGAATGCTGAACAGATCACACAAGATCTTTGTTTAAAATTTTTACATGCAAGATGGTGGGTGATATGCATTTTGGCCCTTCGTACCCTTTTTTTTTTTTGCTCATGTGTACTCTGAAACTGCTGAAAACATGTAGTGAAAAGCCACAGGGAAATAAATAGAAAACTCAATTGTATTGTTACACAGCCTCACTATGAAACCATTTTCCCACAGGTTGAGTCTTGGTAGGCAGACAGAATGAGTGGATTCATCTTCATCTTTGTTTTGTTATTTACTTTGATAGTAGTTTTGTGCTTGATGGTTATGTTGAAAGAAAACTGAGGACCACCACCACCCCCTACATTGTAACTGGACCCCAACAGAGCAAACATTCCACACCAAATGTGTGTGCTTGTGGCAACACAACAGACCCATGCAAAACCTTGGACACTCCACCCTGAAGCTGTCAGCAGTGAGATTGTGGGGAATGAGATGAGGAGGGGGCTCTTTACTGGAAGACTGTCGCCCTATGTGTCCACTTATCTCTTTTTTTTCAAACATACAAGCACAGAGACACATACATTAGTGTTTGACAGTAAGTGGGTCTGAGAGTAATCAAACAATTAACATTATAAATTCAAAGTAATGGCAAAATTAAGCACCACTCTATGATATCAAAAAGAGATTTTACAGAGATTTTATTGTTTCGTTACCTGCTGCCTTTCATGTCAGAGCTTTAAACTAAGATTGTTTTATGTTGAAAATGAGCTCTTTTGGGTAAATCTTGAAAATAATAAAATGTGCAATCTCACTCAATATCCTAAAATCTCACGCAATCTGTAAGTGTATGAGTTGTGAAGGACTCTCACCTAAACAACATTAAATTTTAGCTCAGTACCTGCAAAAAGTTATTGTCATTTTTGTGTAAGGTAAAGTCAGTTGACTGAAGCAGCCATCTTAAATTGGACTGACTCCAGAAGGTAATCAGTGGTAGATGTGCATGGTTGATTACATTCTGAATAATCATTAAAATCCTTCCAGTGGTTTATGAGATATTCTGCTAACAGGCAAACTGAGTTGACTCCAATAGTTATTGCCAAAGATTAAAGCAATGATCCTGTGCTCTGAGTATGTGTTGAGAATTACTCTCCACTACTGTCACCTTAAATTTTAGCTCAGTGTTGGAAAACTGACAATTATAGCCAGGATTCTGTTTTCTAAGGTCAATTTGCTGAAATGGTATATTGAATTGGATTGACTTCAAAATGCATTCAGTTGTAGACATACAGCCAGTGATTACTTGTCATTAAAATAAGTCCAGTGGTACATGAGAAATTTTGGTAACATACAGACAAACAGACACAGACAAAACAATGTTGGCTGCCTTCACCTTTTGGCAGAAGGCAATAGCAGTGACTCAGTAGATTATGTGATATGTGGAATGAATTGGAAAACAAAAACCTCTGCTGTAGTCACAACAACAGACATGACTCTGCACAACTTCCCAGCCTGAGCTTTTTCATTGATGATAAGGAACTTAACATCTTTAAATCTTACCCCTCTGTGCAGAGCTGAGGTTCCACAAATCCAAATATTTCCTTCTCATCTGGTTTTAACCCAGTTCCACCAACAACTCCATTCCGCAACCATCTTTACTAAATTGGATCTGCGCAACGCATACGATCTGGTAAGGATAAGAGAGGGGACCGAGTGGAAAACTGCTTTCAAGACCCCCCTGGGACATTTTGAATATTTGGTGATGCCCTTTGAACTCACCAATGCTCCAGCAGTTTTTCAGTCACTCATCAATGATACATTACGGGATTTTCTCAATATATTTGTATTAGTTTATCTAGATGACATCTTGATCTATTCACAGGACCCCACGCAACATCGACAGCAGGTACGAGCCGTGCTCCAAAGACTATGAGAATCAACTTTTTGTCAAAGCCGAAAAAATGTGAATTCAGTGTCTCCTCTGTAACCTTTTTAAGCTTTATTTTTGGACAAGGTTCTTATGAAGCAGATCCGGAAAAGACAAGTTCGTATCAGCCTGCACTACGTGCGCACGCTTCAAGAACAGCAACCGTCCTCCTGCAGGCTTGCTACAACCACTACCTATTCCCAGTCGTCCATGGTCCCACATCGCACTGGACTTTGTCACGGGCCTGCCCCCCTCCCAGGGTAACACTGTAATCCTGACCGTTGTTGACCGATTTTTTTGACCGAGCATGAGACATCATTTTCACACATGGATTGGCCACCACAGAGTCCAGACCTAAACCCCATTGAGAATCTTTGGGATGTGCTGGAGAAGCCTTTGCGCAGCGGTCAGACTCTACCATCATCAATGCAAGATCTTGGTGAAAATTAATGCAGCACTGGATGGAAATAAATCTTGTGACATTACAGAAGCTTATCAAAACAATGCCACAGCAAATGCGTAATCAAAGCTATAGGCAGTCCAATGAAAAAATATTAGGATGTTTAACCTTTTTTTTTGTGTCAATTTTTTTTGTCCAGGCAGTATATATATATATATATATATATATATATATATATATATATATATATATATATATATATATATATATGTATATATATATATATGTAGATGTAGATATATGCAGTCAGTCTGTCTGTATCTCATCTTGAGATATTCTTATTGTAGAGCAAATTTGTTCTGGCACATATGGGCAGCCATCTCCTCTTTATGGTATGCCTGATATGCCACAACAGGACAAAAAACCCAAAAGACTTTTGGAGTCAGCCTATTTCAAGATGACTGCCACAACTAATCAACAATAGCAACACAAAAATGTCTTTAATTGAGTTATTTTTTTTTACAGATATTGAGCTAAATTATGATGTGGTCATAAATGACAGTCATTAACAACACATATTCTGTGAATGATATCTTGTGTTGCATTGTTCTCAAGGTTTGACCAAAATGGCAACAACTTTGTCATTTCTTAGGATAAGATTATCTTAGTCCGAAAGGCGCCGGGCAATATGCATTCCCTTAAGGAATGCTAGGCCTTTTATTGTTGTTGTTGTTGTAATACTTCTCACTCACATAGTTGTTATGGGAAAAGTTTCATTGAGCTATCTTTGTTTTAACAGTGATACTGAGCTAAAAGAAAACAGATGTAATCAGTCCAAAAACAGATCTCTGGTAGAGATATCTGCTTCCAGTTGTGCATAGGGTTATGCAAGAAGTGAAGACAAGAAAAGACAAACTCTCTTTCAAGAGATGACACATTGAGATGATAAAATAGTCCCCCACCCGCCAACCTGCATGCACACACAGATGCACAAAACATACTACTTGCTTTGCAGTGTTTACAAAAAAAACTAATGACTGTGTGACTCATTAAAGTGGTTTCTCAAGGAACTAGCTGCATGTTTTGAATGCTTTGATATGACATTACAGTAGACTGCTCTGACTGCCATGAGGTTTTTAAATTCAGGTGCCAAGAGGAAACAAGGAAATGCCAAATAAAGACCTTTATTTAGATGTGGTTTTGACAAGGGAAAAAAAAAAGTTCCTTATTCTATCAGGTCTCTGTTTACGGAAAACTCACCAATAATTACTGCTTTCCACTGAAGGCGAAGGCAGAAAGAATGTTTTTGCCAGTGTTTCTGTGTGTGTTTGTCTGTACCACTTGCAAATTATCTAACAAATGTCAGAAAAAATCTTAATGAAACTGTTAGAAAGTGGTCATTGAAAAAACATCTACAACTCATTAACTTTTGAAGTCAACCCAATTCAAGATGGCTGCCACCCCAAAGAGCTCTTAGCAAACACAACAATGGATATAACTCAGTCAATTTTACAGACATTAGGCTAAAATTTATTGGGCTAGTAGCTGAGACTTATCCCTAACATGTACTCTGAGCACTAACTGATGAAGCAAGATCTGTATTTCAAACTTTGATATGACAAATTGGAATCAACTCAAAAAAATCATGAACTACTGAACAGATTGTAATGACACTTTCAGAAAGTAATCACTGGATTACAGTCTGTAATTGATTAACTTTTAAAATCAACCTAACTTAAGATGGCTGCCCTAGCCAACTGACATTAAAAAAATACACAAACAGCTGTAGTTCTGACAATTATAGCTAAACTGAGCTAAAATTTGGTGTGGTATTAGCTGGGCCTTATCCTCAACAAATCGATCCAGCTCAACACACTGCACAACATCGTTGCCTAAAATTCTGCCAATAACTGTTAGAATCAACCCAGTTTGTCTGTTAGCAAAAGAGCTCATGAACCTCTGAACAAATTGTAATGAAACTTTCAGAAAGTAATTACTGGCTGCAGATCTACCACTAATTAACTTTTAAAGTCACTTCAGCTCAAAATGGACACCATAGTTAGTCAACCTTAGCCTCCACAAAAATGTCTCTAACTCAGTTAATTCTGCAGATATCGAACTAAAATTTGGTGTAATAGTAGCTGACAGTCATTCGAAACAACAATTCTATTGCCAGAACCGTTGCCAGATTATGCAAGATCACAAGAGATTTTGCATGAGATTGTATATGTGTTATTCTTAAGGTTTGACAAAATGGACTAACATGATTTTAGTTTAAACTAGCAAGAAACACATTCCTTCAAGTAATGCTAGGCCTGTAATATTCATTACAACACTATCTATCTTATTTTACAGCTGGCAATAATTCCTGTGCCGTATGGAAGCAAATAACGCCTGATACAGAGTAAGTGCTGAATTTGTTGTTTCTAATTATACTGTTAATTACAGGCATGTGAGCAGGAATATAGTGTCACTGTACAACTACAGATGCCAATGTTAACCACATTCCTCTTAGTTCTCTTTAATTTGTCACCCACCCTATATCTCCCTATAGAGGGTTGGGGGACACATACTTTCAGCTTTTTCTGAAATCCTCTCTATATCCGACCACTATGCTTCCTTACAACACAAAGTGGGTTTGCCTGTTACACATTATAAACATTAACAAGAGGACATGGAGTTTACGTGCACAGATCCCTGTACGTCACTGCAGCTTTAAACAGAACACAAATCTGTCCACACTTCAACAGACTTCAATAAACAGACACCCCCGCACACAAACGTAAAGATGCAAAAAGCTGATCTATGTGCAGAGCACACGGCCAAACTGCTCTATGTCTAAACATGAAAAAAAGTCAGTGTGGATGTGGACTAACTTAAACAATACAGCTACTGATAAACTACATAACATTTTAGTGGTATTAGCTGAGACTGATCCCCAAGAAATATTCTGAGCTCCAACTGATTGCAAAAGATGTTTGTTTAAAATTTTGTCATTCACTACTTGGAGTCCACTCTGTCCATTAGCAAAATATCTTATAAACCACTGAATGGAATTGAATTAAAATTTTAGAAAATAATCATTGAGTATACTTTTATTACTGATGAACTTTTAGAAACAACCCAATTCAACCCAAATGACTGTCACATTCAACTGACCTTCGTAAACACAAAAATGGTTATAACTCCATCAATTTTACAAATACTGTGCTTAAAAACAACACATCTTCCACCATGATGTTGTGCGATAGCTCACCCCAGGGCATTGCTGTACACACTGATGACCTATGACTGCAGAGCTTGCTACAGTCAAAGTTTGCAGATGGCACAGCGGTGGTAGCACTCATCACCTACAGGGAGAAGTCAACGTATAGGCTGGAGGTGGAAGCCCTGGTGCACCGACAGCCCTGTCCTTACTATCCAGAAGACCATAGAGATAGTTGTGACCCTGCCTGTTACGTCCGGCAGTATCATGAGATTGCATAACAATGTTTTCAAGGTTTGACCCAAATGTCTATAATTTTGTCATTTAGGCCTTGATTGATGGACGTTTTCATGTCCTCCCTGCACATGCATGGATTTTCTTTGTGGGTTTTACAAATTTTGAGACATGTATGTGGTTTCTCCCACAGTTCAAAACCAGGAGTGAACTAGAAGGACTGAGAAAGCGCAAACCTCCGCCAAGGCCACAGAATAATTAAAAAATAGTGCTATCATAATCCAGAACATAATCTGGATCATAATCTGTATAGTGCTATCCAGATCATAATCTGGATTAACAAAGGGTTTACCTGTGACCTTGACCCCATTAACCTTGAAATCAACAGGAATCATATTTGACCCATGAGGTGACTGTCAGGTTTGCATTACATAGTTGCATAGTTAGAGAACTAGGTCAGCTGTGAGGTTGACCTTTGACCTCATGACCTTGAACTCAACAAAGATTATATTTGACCCTTGAGGTGTCCAGCTGTGGAGTTTAGTTGCAGAGTTTAGAGCACCAGGTGATTTGTGACCTTGACTTTTGACCTTCAACTTTCAACAAAATGTTTGTAGCTCACATAAAAATAAGAGATTTTGGTTTTGATAGTGTCACGGGCGGTGGAAAAGGAGGCAAACACAGAGTGCAGACTCCTTAAAGAAAAAACAAAAATTTATTCTTAAATAATCAAACAAACACAAAAGGCTGACGTGGCAGCAAAAATCCAAAAAGTAAACAAAACAAAAAGATGAGGCGAGGCAAGGGAACCAGACAACCAAAGACGAGAGACGTGAGACAATAAACAATAAACCAGCAGGGTACTGTAGAAAGTGACTGCGTTTTAAGCACTGAGGATAATGAGGTGAAGTGGGCACAGGTGAGTGATAACAATTGCTGACAGGTGGAGATAGGCGTGGCAGATAAACAGGGGCAGACTGAGGATATGTGGAGAATGATGACATGAACGGCAACAAACAGGAAACCAACAAAGACAATAAACCAAAATCAAAAGAAACTAGAAACAAAATACTAAATACAAAAAGAAACACACCGACGAAACAAAAACATTTTATTAAACATGAATAAAACCCAAGTTACACTCAAAGGTTGTATGTTTTATATTGCTACATATCTACAGGTGATTAACCTGCTACATACAGATAAGAAAACCCCACTACTCTATAAATTTACAGACTTTTTAAATGCCCCAAATGGCTTCATATTCAATTGATGTTTTTGATAATTTGAGTCTGGAAAAGTATTGTGTTTTAAAATTGAATATGTACAGAAACCCTTATCTTTGTTGTTAAAGTTCATGCTCATGGCTGTAAGTAGTTTAATCTTTTTGTATGTGCTCGTATTAACTTCTTAAAGAATATGAAGACAGTATGACAGTATGTCTTAAATATATTTAATATGCATTGTAGAATTATTAGCACAAATATAAAATGAATAATAAATTTCATCAAAGTGTAAGATGAGCAATTAAATTAAAATTTTTTAGAGCATTAGAATTACATTTTTTTTTTTACCTCTAGTTTAGTTTTTATAACCTACAAGGTATATCCTCATAACTAGAGTATGTTCTACTGTTACAAGCTTACTGCTGGAATATTGTGTTTGAAGTTTTTGTGACCTAATAAAATAGTTTCTGTAGTGGGACTTGCCTTTGTCGATCCAACTAGCAGTCGTCAAAGATTGCCAAAACCTTTCTTTTTGAAGAACTGAAAGGGTTATGCTTCCTTGAACAAGACAAGATAGGTCCGTGGGCTGTACGAAACATGTTCCTTACATTTAATTCACACCATCTGTAAAAGAGGTAATGGGAATAATCCAAGCTTGTGACCTCTGAAGGGCTGTATAAGACAACCCATTCAAATCCTTAATCTCCTCAGTTTGTCCGGCCAGAACAGATGAGAAAGACGTCAGTTACACTCATGCCACTCTTTATTGCGTCTAGGATGTGGTTTATGTTCATATTGACGTCTGTTTATGGTTTATTCTCACGGACGCATAAACATTGATGAATAATAGCATTAGAGTCCCAATAGAGATATGAATTCAATGATGACAAAAGGTGCACTAATCTGATCACTATTTGCTAGGTGAGAGTCAAACTGAGGCGAGAGCAAACTCTGCGATATTAATCAGAGACGGAAGCCTATTATAGGATGGATTATGGAAAACAAAACTACTACTGAACTGAACTGAAGGCATGTGAATGGTGACAGGGAAACATGAGAAAGCATTACGTAAGATAAAATACAGAAAAATTCAAATCATTATATCAAGTAAAAGAACAATTTTGTTGGTTTATGCAAAGTGTGCATTAAGTTTCACCCAATAATGTTAACCAAAACTTTTAGTAAATGTTTTTGATCAACAAGATTGTCTGTTTGCCATTTCTATTGGTGAGTATCTGATTCAAGTTCTTCACAGCTGAAGTACAACACACCTCCAACATATTTATTAATCATGCTGTTACCTTGGTGGAGGTTTACGCTCTCTGAGTGTTTCCAGCTACTATTATTATTGGTCCTCAAAGACAACACCATGCCTGTTTCAAACCCAACACATCTCATCATAAAAACATCCCAACAGTGATTCATGGTGGTGACAGCTTCATGCTGTGGGTTTTTTTTTTCACCAACAGACTGGGACTGGGAAAGATGGATGGAGCAAAATACAGAGAAATCTAACTCAGTCTCTGGTATAATTTAAAGATTGTTTAGCCCAAATGGTGCTCATTCAAAAGAAAAATTTCAAAAAATATTGGAGGTTCAGATAATCTGGATCAGCAAAAGACACCATTTTAGCCATTGTTTTGTATACAGTTGTTATAAAATGAATATTGTTTGACCCAGAGAAAACTAAAGTCTCTAGTGAGAATTGGAAAAAAACTCTTTGGCCCTAAAGTATTTAAACATTCACTCATGTGAAAACATTCCTTTACGATGAGACAGAAAGTTACAGAAACTATCAGTTTTGACTAAAATAAATTGGTAGGCTATAAAAAGTTTTCAAACCTGTTAATAACAAAAACATCAAGGTAGTAAAAACAATAGTTTCATTTATTCAATATGCATAGAGTTGGCCTGTGTGCTGTATATTTAGGATTTAATAATAATAATCGTCATTAATACATTAATACAGATCACATACTTCATGATCCAACTATTTATTTCTCTCATTTTGTCTTTTTTTTGTTATTTTCCACAGCAGATATGTTCATTTTGCTTTGAATCATATTGAAGTCTCAATCTTTAAACCTAAAACTTGTTGTGATGTCTGCCTGGTAGATAAGTGAGACATATCATGCTTGGTGTTGTGACAGGCGATTCATTGTATGAGTCTCCAGGCTGACAGACTGAGAACCAGCTGGCTTTAATCCCAGTCTCCTGACACGAGGACTTTTCCTGCCTGCCTATGTGTTAACACCACATATCATGCAAAAACTTGCCAAAAACAACATGTAGCCCTAATCTCCCCCATTACAGCATGGTTTTATAGTTTCCATGGGAACCTGACGTGTCCAAACAGTTCAACAGAGCAGGCAGCCAGGTGATGAAGTAACTGACACCTCAAAGCATAACTTAAATCAACTGCATGTGGAACATGAGGAGAGAGAGCACATTTGTACAAATTAGCTGCTATTGTGTCACCTTTTTACTGAATTACATCAAGTTATTGAGGTGTTTTGCAGAGTGTACTTAGCATTAGAAAAAGAAGCTACTATATTTAAAGGAGAAGATGACATAAATGCACTTTTTAAAATTCCTCAGAAATGTCTTGTAGAGAGGTATAGGACTTGGGATTCAAGAATCTTGGAGTTACTAATACCAACAACTATACCTCTGACGTAAAATATCTGAAAAATGGTACCTTTTTATTTCATGGGCATCTGTTAGCAGTTTTTATCCAGCCTGCAGGAGGTTAAGTCAAATGTAAATCATTCTGCATGCAAATCCTAAATCTCTACTTTTATTTTTAAACCAGAGTTTGAGGTGCTTTTTATTTTGAAGACAAGTGGGAGTTTACATCAGCAGCCTCCTGTGTGTCTGTGCTGGAAGGGTCGTCTCTCCATTAGTAAGCAAGTCTGTGGAAGAGTTAGGAGTTACCATCATGTCAACACACAGTAAAAAACACAAAGATTGATACAGAGTGTTGAGTTTGCAACAAAATATTGATTTTTGAATGCTCATTTACTGAAGACACTCGCAAAGCAGTGTGCTTAGATTATGACTAACGGAAGGCTGGTAAAGATTACTTAAATTAGCACCATCTGTCAGGTTTTGTTTTGGTAGTCTTTCTTTTTGTATTTAGTGTTTTGTTTCTGGTTTCTTTTGGTTTTGGTTTACTGTCTTTGTTGTTTTGTCTTCCTGTTTGTTGCCCATTTGTCATCATTCTCCACTCATCCTTGGTCAGCTCTTGTTAATTTCCACGCCCATCTCTACCTGTCCGCTATTGTAATCACTCACCTGTGCCCACTTCCCATAATCATCCTCAGCTTTAAAACCTGGTCACTTTCTCCACTTCCACACTGGTTCATTGTCCCTGGTATGTCTATTGTCTCTAGTCTCGTATTGTCCAGTTCCCTTCCCTTACCTTGCCTTGCCTTGCCGTTTTGTTTGTTTAGTTTAGATTTTGCTGCTATGTCAGCTTTTGTGTTGATTGTCTTTTATTTTAATAAATTAGTTTCCTTTTTGAATGATGAGTCTGCGTTCTGGGTTCATCACGCTCTCCACTGGTCTTGACACTATCAGACAAAATATGACAGAGAAATACAGAGCAAGCTGGGTCTAGGATTATCCCTGTTGATTTAAACATTGTGATTTGGGGTCAAAGTCACATGTGACCATGTGACCTAACTCTGCAACCACATAACATAGGAATGGCAAACTGCACAACTTGACACCTCGTGGTTCGAGAATGATCCATATTGATTTCAAGATCATAGGTGACCCCTTTAGTATTAAAACCATGTCTTTGGTCCAGCAGGTGACCCCTTTGTAAAAGCTTGTTTAGGTTTGTTTTTAAATGTCACCTATTTTAAAATCTCATTATATAAAAGTAGAGATGGAAGTTGCAAATTAACTGCCACTGTAGTGATTGGTCTGTGATGTAACTTTCATTAAAAGATGAATTCGGATCTGTCCTGTTAACAATCTGCTAACCCTGAAATTACATAAATGGCAGTCATGATTCGGTGGTTGGATGGTTACATCAACATGTTTGTTTCAAAGAGGCAACCATCTGCCCTAATGGACAAGCTGCCCTTTCTGAGTTCTACTGGCAGATTAGGGTGGTGGTCTCTCTTTTCAAAAACAGTGGGACTAGAGGTTGCGTTCAAATTCAGTGGGAATCACACTTCAGCCAACCTGGTACAGTATTTCAAGGTACTAGAGAGGAGAGTCAAACTTTGCTGCCTTTCATTTAATATGGATGGCATTAACTTGGCCTCAGCTATTAATGTGCCTGTACCAATCATGGTGTTTTTGATCAGAATATGTCCTTTAACTCCCACATTAAAAAAAATTACCAGGACTGCCTTCTTCTACCTTCACAATAGCACTAAAATTAAAAAAATCTTGTCCGTAAATGAAACAAAATTTGGTTCATGCATTTATCACAGGCTTGTTTATTGTAATTCGTTTTTAACAGTGTCTAAAAACCTTGCTAAAAAGTCTTCAGTTGATCCAAAATGTCGCTGCCAGAGTTCTGATAAGAGTTAGAAAGAGAGACCATATTTCTCCAGTTTTCTCCATTAGTTAACCCTCCTGAAGACCTTGTAACTGAAGATAGTTAGAGAAAGCCTAGTACCTTCGGGTCAATTTGACCTGAAAGCCTCAGGAGGGTTAAGTCTCCATCCCTGTAAAATTCTTAATAAAATTTAAAATCTTACTTCTAACATGCCAAGCTCTTGACAACCAAAACTCCATGGTACATGGAGCTTTTGGATATCAGATTCTGCTTTTGTGAATCCAGTAAATGAGTATTCAGAGAAATGCCTTATACATTGTGTACCAGGGACCTTTAAGCTGCAAGGTGACAGCTGTATAAGTATGTAAAACAATCGACAGTATGTTTTCCACAATTAGATTATTTTAACCTAAAACCAACAACGCTTAACTTAGAAGATGTTGCAGTTCTGAATTTAATTTTTTAGCAAAACTTTCCAAAGATTATTCACAAATTTCAGCATTTGCTGTACTATATGACACCTAATGCATTTTAAATCAAACAAGTTTTTCAAGAGTTCAGGTTTATTTTTATCCCACAGATCTTATAAACTATTTTCTCCTTCATGTTTACATTAAATTATTTGAGGCACAATTAAGAATTTAAATTTCAGACCTAATGGCTTTCAGAGTATTCACTTTAAAGTTTATTTACCTTTCTTCATGGGTGTTTGTGTTAAAAGTGAAGAGTATTAAAATCCATGGCATTAGATTATTAGAATCAAAACAGAAAAATAGTATGACAAAGCTCACATGTGATGGAACTGTACCAGGATTAATATATATTGTTAAAAATAGAGATTAATATGGACAAATTGTTAAATTAAAGGTGAAATACATTTCCAAAACACTAACAACAAGATCTCCTTACAATTTGTGATTCCAGAGTCAGGAATGAATATGGCAAGTTGTGAAATTACATATTGCATTTTTTTTGTGTAACTGCAGCATTTTATCCAAAGACAGATCTTAAGATGATCAGCTGGTTTGTAAAACAAGAGGCAGGTCAGGGCCGGTCCTGAAGATGAGTTGATTAACCGAAACACATTTCTCTGATCTCTGGATACTAAGAACAGTACTGACAACAATGAGCTCATCACTCTGCATGGGATGATGATTGTTTGTAGATGATCTAACTGTATTCATCCTCAACTGCTTCATATCTGTGATGTTATGTCTCTAGGCTTGCTGTTACATGTCAAACTAGCATTCCTTAAAAAAGCACATATCGCCCACTGCATTTCATGCCAGGGATTAAACCAAGATAATTTTATGATGAAGAGTTATAGCCATTTAGGTCAAACCTTGTAAATTATGTTTTGCACAATGTCATGCAATATCAGAGTTATACAATACAGAAGAGAAAAGAAAACAAAAGGTAATCCGCTGCATGTAGTGCTTTACATTGTAAACCGGAACAGTCATGCTGTCATGTGGGGTGGAGATGACGGATACGAACCCAATACGCAGACTCATCTTGTAAAAAGAAAAAACTAATTTATTAAACTAAAGAAACAAACGAAAACAAAAACGCCGACGTGGCAGCAAACAAATCAAAACTAAATTCAAATGCATAACAGAACTCTGAAGACCGGAACACAGAGCAAGGCAACAACAAACAAACATCAATGGACCAGCGGGGAATGGAGAGAAATGACCGGGTATTAAGGTACAGAGGATGATAATGGTAAGTGGACTCAGGTGTGTGGGAACAATCACAGGCAGGTGGAGATGGGCGTGGCAGGAGAACCGAAAGAGGGTGACTGGGGAGGAGTGAAAAGAAAACACAAACATGAGGAAAGTGAATACAACCAAATAAAACAGAATAGAAACAAAACAAAAACCAAAGAGCTACAATAAAAATAAAACATAAACAAAACCCAGAAAAAGCCAAATCACCACACATGCTGTATACAATTTTTTTTTTTTTTTTTTTTTTTGTCCACTACCTGAACTGGACAGCGATCTGCCTACACCCAGAGTCAGGTCAAGAAAGAAAATAAAACAAAAGAGTTAATGTGCATGTGGGCATCTAGCCACTGACCCACTGACCAAATCAGTCAGGGGCTCTGAGTCTCCTTTGTGGTCTTTGCTGAGGTCCTGCTCTTTGAAGGGCCGGTGGCAGCTGCTCCTCCACAGAATCCTTGGTGTCAACTTCTTCTGGTAGAAACTGGCAAGCTTCGTCCTAAGTTTGATTGTCTCCAAATGGAACTGAATGGGCGGGCCGAGGGTGAGATGGACCATCCATAGCCGATTTCTCCATCGCTGAGAGGCCATCCCAGGGATTTAAAGGCCCATGACCCCCATCTGAAGAAGCGTCGACCATTGGTGGGGGCAACTCCACTGATGCTGGGCCACGAGTGTCTTGGAAAACCCAGCTATTGTCCAACGGGGTTCTGGTATATTAAGGCTTGAGCTTATCATGATGAACCACTTTAGCTAGTGACCTTGGGCTATTCTTGGTGCAATAAACAAGGTCATCCAGTGTCCCAGTCACATAGTAGGGATCTTCGTAGGAAGGGACGAACTTCCGTATTCTATTCCTCACTCTCTTGGTGCCTTTATTCAGGAACCAAACAGCTTCTTCAATCTTATACTGCAGTTTGTGCATGTTTTTATCGTACTTCACTAGCTCCAGGCTACCTGGAAAGAGCATCCACATTCAAGTGTTTAATTCCTGGATGGTAAAGCACTTGAAAATCATACTCTGCCAATTTCTCTAACCAGCGAGCAAGTTGACCCTCGGGCTCTCTCAGTTTGGTGAGCCACCGCAGGCTGCTGTGGTCAGTTCAAATGGTAAAGTGTCGCCCCAGCAGGTACTGTCTGAAATGTGAGGTGAACTCCACCACAGCCAGGAGTTCCTGTCTGGTGGTGCAGTAGTTCCTCTCAGTAGCCGACAGACATCTGCTGCCATATGCCAGGACTCTCTCCTCCCGCTCTTGTATCTGAGAGAGAACAGCACAAATACCACAGTCGCTAGGATCGGTGTCGAGGAGCAACTCACCACTATCCAGAAGGTAGCCGAGGACATGCGCTGATGTCAGGCGTCGTTTCAGTTCTTCAAAAGCCTCCTGGCATTCGGTTGCCCAGTTAAAATGTGCATACTTTTTGGTGAGCTCGTGGAGTGGCTTGGCAACTGTGGCAAAATTTTCTACGTAACGGCGATAATATGAAGCCAGCCCCATGAACTGCCGCACCTCCCCCACGTTTTGAGACGTGGGCCACTCCTGCACTTGCTGAATCTTCTGGGGGTCCGTGGCAACACTTTTAGCCGAAACTTTGTGGCCTAGGAAAATTACTTGCTCCCAAAACAGGCAGCATTTGGAGGGTTTGAGCTTGAGATAAACTGCCCGCAGCATGGCCAACACATGTTCCAGTTGCTCCAACATCTGGTCAGTGTCTCATCCTAGAACTATGATGTCATCGAGATAAACCAAGCAGGCCTCCCATTGCAGCCTCACCAGGACACGGTCCCTGAGCCTTTGGGAAGTGGCTGGAGCATTAAACAGTCCAAAAGGCATCATGTTCCATTCAAAAAGCCCCTTACGGGTGCAGAATGCAGCGGCTCTTCTCGCCCGAGGTGTCATTTCCACTTGCCAGTACCCAGATGTTAGGTCGAGTGTGCTGAAGAACTTAGCCGTGGAGAGGGTGTCCAGGGTGTCTTGAATTCGAGGAAGTGGGTACGCATCTTTATTCGTATGTTTAATCGTATTCATTCAGGGCCCTGTAATCTACACAGAGTCTAGAACTCTGATCCTTCTTTCTTACCATCACAATCAGTGCTGCCCAGCTGCTATTACTGGGTCGGGCCAGACCAGCCTCCAAGCTCTGAAGCACTTGCTGGTCAGCTGCTTCTTGTTTCTGCCGAGCCATTTTCCAGGGGGGCTGTTTCACTGGAAGTCCTACTGTGGTCAGGATGTCATGTTTCACAATGCTGGTGCGACCCAAATCATTTGGGCCAGTGGAGAACACATCGCCATATCGCTGCAATAACTGGCCCAGTTGACGACGGTCCTCTTCCAACAATCCACCACAGCTGTCAGCATACAGTTCCTGGAGATGGTTCGGTATAGAAAAAGACAGGGTTAATAGGTTCATGTGCATTATTGGCTCCAGCTGCCTGGAGCTCCTCCCCTGCTACAACCTGTACTGGCTGAAGCACTCCAACCACCGCTCCCTTCTTTACCGTAACAAGGATGGATAACAACATGGGCCACCAGAACATTACGCTTTTCGATGAAGGCTTTAGTGGGGCTCAGCATGAGAACCCTGCTGGCCGTATGGCAAGGTCGGTAGAGACCAGGCACCACATACTCGCGCCCAGGCTCCAGGACCGTGGTACGGGCCACCCTCACAACGTGTACCCCAGCTTGGAGGTCAAAACCCAACTGGGGAATCTTCTCTCCAAACGGTTATTTCCTTATGCCCATAGTCCAAACAGGCACTTGACTGCTGCAGGAAGGGTTGACCCAGGATGACCTCTGTGCGCTCGGCTGTGTCAGCAATGATGAAGTTCACATCCACCATCTTGCTTCCAATATGGACTGGCAGCACAGGCAGGCCCTCTGGCCTGATTCCCTGCAGTGTTTGTGCAGATGATGGCTGGATGGTGGGTCTACACTCTAAAACAAACGAGTTAAAGTCACGCAGGGGCATTATTTTTCTCTAAGAGTCTAAGAGGGCACATATTTTTGTTCCATGGATCAAAATTTGAATGCATATTTCCTCCTTCCCATTTTTGGTGCAGATAACCACAGTGTCTGGTGTAGATGGCGTTTTGGGATGGGTGTGCTTGACTTTTGGTTGGTGTGGTGATGGGCAGCTTCTCTGTAGGTGACCCACACCAGAGCAGTTGTGAAGTATGATATTGTTTAAATGTTTGTTCTTACTTGAGTTAGATTGCTGTCGATGTTTCTCGGGTGGCTCCCACTGGGACAGGTCACGGTCCTCACACACAATTGCTAGCCTGGTCCCCTGAGATGTCAAGTTGCGTGTGGTGGGCTGCATCAATTGTGCGACTGCACAGGCAGCCATCCCTGTAGCTTCATATCTTTGGGCGATCCCGTAAGCTTTGGCAAGGGTGCGTGGTCGCTCCTCTAACAGCTTTTGGATCGGGGTCTGCTAGAGCATTGGTGAAAATCTCCACACTAATACGATCTTGCTCCCTCTCTGTACAGTTGGCATAAACAACAGAGACCTTTTCATAGATGTCATCTCTTAGAACATGTAGAGCTTCTCCAGTTTTCCTGACTCTTTGCCTTAGTTCAATGCCAATGGCTGCAGCATGTTCCAAACAAGGCCCATAGGCAGCTTCGACCTCCTCAACAATCCGCTGATGGCTCCAATCAGCTGATCTGGGATTCTTATGGACAATGGCTCCAGCCGGGCCAGTGAGGCAGAACTTCAACTGGGCAGCTTTAGTCTTTTCAGTCTAGTGATTAGCCTTAGCACAGCATTCAAACTGGTAAAGGAAGCCTTTCCATGAACCTGCTCCATCAAAATGGCCTGGCTGCAGTATTGGGATCTTCTCATTACATGTTTGACACTCACTGTTGCCTATGCTGTTCAATCTATGCACAAGATTACAGGAACCGAAGTGCTAATTGCAGGCTGTATTTTGCAGCTGGGGTGAAATACAAACCCTGTGGTTATTCTGTACTCTGCCCAATGGTGCTACGACATGATGTACACGGTTTCCATTCATGTGAGCAAAATCTAGTCGTGCAGATGGACAAACTTGTGGTGTATAACCAAACCCCTCTGACTGATAAATAAGCGGTACTGTGTGGGTCGACGGTGGAGTTACACAGTGCTTCCAGTTCATTGCAGTTAGTGGGGGAAAAGGAAATCCATCAATAGCAGCTACACCTCGGCTATCAGTCTTATTTTCCATATAACATGCCATCACACCAGGCGTGGATACTATGTTTCTGGCATCATCAAGACTTAAATAGAAATGGGCCAAAGCCTCACTGCAGTTTGTCGTTTGCTGGTCCGACGTTGTAAAGTGGTTGTAGTGTTCTGATTGCGGCGGGGTAAGTGGCCATGGTGGAGCGTATTCGACAGCTTCGCTCATGACCGGAGTTATATCCATACTCGTCACTCGCCAATCACCACCACACCACTCAACACTTATTTTATTGCACAAACCCACATTGTCCTGCCGGATCTCTCCTACATCCACCAGGAAGAGGTTTAAGCTTACTCTTTGGCTCCTTCCCTCCACGTGCACTGATACTCCAGTAGCGGTGTTGGCGCCAGTCACAGCCATCTTGGGAACTCCCAGAAAGTTCTTTCTCCCACCCCTTTTTTTTTTTTGAGCAGTGCGATCCTTGGAGCGAGCCCCCAATGTTACCTTCTGTAAGTCCAGAACAGGCTGGTGTCTATTTTGGCTCATTCGCTGGTAACAAGTTTGTATTGGTTCTGCTCTGCTGGCGGGCAAAAGCAAGGAGGAGGCAGATGAACACTTGTAGAACTTTATTCCTCTTTTTGGCAGGACGAACAAGTACAACGTGCCGGACAGCTCGCTTTCCTTCACAAGAACAACAAAACCCCTCTTCCCTCATCTCTCTTCTTCCCACAACATCACGTTGCTCTCTACTGCCCCCTATACACCCAGTAGGGAAAGGCTGGGCCTGTAACAAGTGACACTGTCCACAGTAAAGCCAATTTTGCAAATCTATGGACTGAGAGGTTGAAGATTAAAAGAGATGTCTCTGCTTCAACAGTAACACCTTCAAGCTTGACTGAAATTTGTAGCTGGCCACATGGACAAGACTTGGACACAACTGGGTGTTCCTGTTGAAGCAGATGTTTGCAAATGTAACAGAGCGATCATGAGTATTTGTGATTTTTATCACAGTGACCCAGAGAAAACTTCTTGAAACCAGAACATCTGCTGCTGTTTTCAAAACATGTTCATCAGTGAGGATGTCTAGCAGAAAGTGATGTATTTTTCCCTGTTGATTTAGAGATAACTAGAGAAATATAAGGATTTTGGTGCTACTTTCAAGGAGCTAGATCCAATTTGCCAAACTACCCCAGATATGTAAAACTTAGATTGTTCAAATAGATTTTCTCTAGCTGACAGTTCTTAAGTTCTTTGTTTAATTATGAAGTAAATAACTCACAACATTCTATCAGGGTTCTTGAGAATGGAGGTTTAACAAACTGAGTTTATCCTTAAACTCTGAATGAACTTAGAAGCCGTTTCCATGAACTGTTTTTCAAGAAACTGTAACATTTCTGTTGCAGTTCAGTCGTTCGATTACATGATAACAGGGGTCAAATTATCTGACACTCAAACTTTCTGAACCCAGGTCTTACGGTGGAAGTTTTCAGAACCTCCCATTTTTATTACAAAGGAAGCTGCATGAACACCATAAACAGATGCAGTCATTAGCTATTCTGAACATGCTTGATCAGATCAACAACAGTAGCAATGGCAGATAGCAAAATGCTATTTGTGATACTCACCTTTTTCTACATGTAGCAGCAGCCCAAACTCACTGTAGGTCCAAACAAATGTCCATGTAT
Organism: Kryptolebias marmoratus; assembly: GCF_001649575.2. Lineage (NCBI taxonomy): Eukaryota > Metazoa > Chordata > Actinopteri > Cyprinodontiformes > Rivulidae > Kryptolebias > Kryptolebias marmoratus. The sequence goes on along the minus strand of NC_051431.1, from coordinate 30,517,968 downwards.
TCACCAGTTTGGGTGTAATTGTTTATATGATGAAGAGACTGGTGTCTGCGCACATGAGCGTGTCCACGCCAACTAGTAACCTGGCTCAGCAGAACTGTGTAAATGTGTAAATTTTTCAAATCAACATCTGAAAATCTTTAAAGTTTACAGGAGATTCTTCCCATGTAAACAGAGCTGTTCTCTGAGAGGGGAAACTCTCAGAGTAATGCCCAGTTTTTTGTTTCCAGAACAACAAAGTTAATCAACTCCAAGTATTTTAACCTTGAGTTAAGAATTTGCACATGTGAAGTAAAAAGCCATCATCAATGGGGCTCTGATACCATCATTCCCATCGCAACCGCAGAAAAAAAGAGAAAAATAAATGTCTAGGTTGTTTCTCAAAAACAAGTATGAAAAGTACATACAGTATTTTATTTTGTGACACTTGTGACGCTGGTCACAGCTCAACTAAATTTTTTAGTCTCTCCCAGTAATTTACCTCTGTTTCATTTTCCTAATGGCCTAATTAGATTTTTTTTCTCCAGATTTCATTGAAGAGTCAAATAATTAGAGAAACAAATAAACCTAGTTCTTCTAAGATAAATATATAAACAAATAAAATAAGAAAAACACATTAGTTAAAATGTTGATTTGGAAAAAAATATGTTTTTAGGAAGATGTATCTGTAAAAAAGATTATCTACCTAACAGACTTTTTGACTATTTGACGTAGTTTGCCTAATTAAAAACTAATTAAAATTATGACATAATAAACAAAATCTGCACAATATGTTTCTCATATCGATGGTTAATGTGTCTTTAAATTAAAAATATGGTAGCAAAATTTGTGACTGGATGCCTACTACCATTTTTTGTTAGTATATCCACAAAAACAGCTAAAGTGTTTAAAAACAGGGCAACGATGGTGATGTCCATGGAAGAGATGTATGGGAACAAAGAGTCAGACAATTTTCATGTGTTTTCATGAATTAACACTTTGATTTGTTGAATAAAGTATGTTAGTGTTAGACTAGAATTTAAAAAAAGAACATTGAAATGGTAAACTTGCTGGTCTAGCAGAAATTTTGCAAATATTACAGGTGTTTGAATGCTGAACTTTGTCTTTATGGCAGTTCATGACTCTGCCTTAGCTCCAATATTCTTGACCAATGAACTACAGATCCTTCTCTTCACTTTTATACTCTTACCACCTAAACGTCTTCCCTGAGATTCTTTGCTTGTTCTATTCCCCCAGACTTGTTTACCTACACAGATTACAGCTAGCTTTATGTAGGTTAAATCCAAGATTGAAGCTTGTACTTGTTCCTTGGCAGTTTAAACTGAGAGCTTCATTTTCATGGATTGTGGACCCACATTTTAGAATTGCATATCAATATATCTGAAAAACTACTAAAGGAAACTCTTTCAAACTGTACCATTTGATATAGTTCAGGATAAACTTTTTTTTGTACTTTGCAATGAATACTTTAAATCTCAGTATAAACCCAGCTGTTCTGTGAAGACCTCAGATTTTTATTGCAGAATATTAGTGATTAAACAGCATCATGAAGACCAAGTAACACATCAGATAGGTCAGGGTTAAAATTGTTGAGAAGCAGGGTTAGGTTATAAAACAATATCCCAAACTTTGAAGATCTCACAGAGCTCTGTTCAATCCATCCACCTAAACGATGAGCCAAGAATTCCACGGTAACTCTAGAGGAGCTGCAGAGATCCACATCTCAGGTGGGACAATCTGTCCCCGGGACAACTATTAGTCCTGCTCTTCACTAATCTGTCCTTTATGGATGAGTGGAAAGAAGAAAAGCATTGTTGAAAGAAAGACATAAGAAGTCCTGTTGGCTGTTTGTTACAAGCCATGTAGGGACACAGCAAACATGAGGAAGAAGTTCTGAACGTTTTGTCCTAAATGTAGATCCCTATATGTGGGGAAAAACTAACACTTCACATCACCCTGAACACACTATCCTCTCTGTGAAACATGGTGGTGGCAGCATCATGCTGTGGGGATGTTCTTCTCCATCACAGAAAGGGAAGCTGGTCAGAGTTGATGGGAAGATGATGGATGAAGGACAATCCTGTTAGAGGCTGTAAGACTTGAGACTGGAGCAGAGACTCACCTCCCAGCAGGACAACAACCCAAAACATCCAGCCAGATCTACAATGGAATGGGCCAGATCAAATCATATTCATGAGTTAGAATGGCCCAGTCAAAGTCCAGACTTAAATCCAACTGAGAATCTGTGGCACTACTGCTCTTCACAGATGCTCTCCATCTAATCTGATAGAGCTAAATCTATTTTACAAAGAAGAATGGGCAAAAATTTCAGACAAACCTAAAATGACTTGCAGCTAGAATTGAAACGAAAGGTGGTTCTAAAAATTAATAAGCCATGGGACTGAACACAAATGTATAGCACACTTTTCAGATTTGTATTTGTAATAAGTCTTTTTAAATCTTGTATCATTTTCCTTCCACTTTGCAATTTGCACTACTTTGTGTTGCTGTGTCACATACAATCCCAGTAAAATATTTTGAAGTTTGTGGTTGTAACGTGACAAAGTTTGGACAAGTTTGAAAAGTATGAAGACTTTTCCAATGTAACTGCTCAATAGTGGGACTAATATAATCCTCAGAGAGTCTTTATAACGGTTCGATCAAAAAGCACCTTGTACAATCATTTTTGGGGCTGGAAATCAAAAAACTGGTACCACATTAGGCCCAGGCTCAGAACTCAAACTACTTTTGTGGAAACATCCATTTTGAGTGTGTGTGATCGGAGCTTTCAAACCACTGACCACACACTCAATGACTGCATAAGGATGGATGGTAATGACCCATGTAGAGCTAGTGGAAAATTCTGTCCCTGAGTGTGTTTTGTGAACACGTGTCTGGTGGTTTCTCTGTTTTAGCTGTTATCCATTTGTGGCTTCAACTCGTCTTTTTCTTCTCTTTTCCTCATCTGTCTGCCTCACATTCAGTTCAGACCTGACAAGGCAGCTCCTGTCATTGTCCAATAATAAACAGCTTCTTTGGTGACATGACTATCGGACCATCAGGCTCTAATCTCATGAATTGTTGTGACAGATCTGGAACAAAACCAGACAAATTTCTAACAGAGTGTTTAAAAAAAGCAAAGCAGCTAATTGCTTCACTGATCTTATAACACTAACAAACTTATGCAATTTGTGTTCAAACTCAACTTTTTGTCCTGACAGCAGTTCCTTTGCCAAGGTCTGGTTCAATGAAATTTTAGCATATATATATATATATATATATATATATATATAGTTTCCTGCAACTGCTTGAAGACAATGAGCTCATGCTTGCAGTGCCTGGCCTGGTTGATAGCCAGCAGCTTGGAGAAGAGATTTCAGGGGTGAGAAACATCATGGCAGTGAGAGTGAACCACAATTTATATGGCACACAGCAAAACCAGCACTTAAGACAATTTGTAAAATTGTGACGTATCAATGTATAATGCCACAACCAGCATTGTGAAAGAAAGAAGCTCGAATTATTTAAAAAGGTGGATTGGCTATGCTTTGAGGAAAATATGTTATTATTATTATTATTATTATTAGTAGTAGTAGTAGTAGTAGTAGTAGTAGTAGTAGTACTTCTATTACTACCACCACTACTACTACTACTACTACTACTAATAATAATAATAATAATAATAATAATAATATAATAAAGGCCTAATAATATTTGAAGAAATGCATATTGTTTGACACCTTTCATGCCAATTTATCAAACTAAGAAAATCTTTTGTTGAGAAATACTATATTGTAATATCTCTCATGATCTGTTAGTGTCTGGATATTCTGGGTAATTTTTGATAGTGTTTCCAATTTTTGTTAGGGTCTTTCTTGTCTTTGTGATCAGGTCTCCGTATTTTGTTACTCTTGTTTTCTTGTGGTTTTATTGTGATGCTCCTCTGTATTTAATTTGCTTTCTTGTGCCATCTTTCTCTCTCCCTCAGTTCAGCTTCTCAGTCAGCCTGCCATGCCCCCTCTCACCTTTTCCCGAACCTCATTGAGCTCAGATGTTTTCTATTTCCTTATCTCTTCAGTCATATATATTCAGTTTATGTTTATTTCCACTTGAGTAGTTCATTGTTGCTTTTCATGCCCCAATCTGGTTTGCACCTTGTGTCTCCCCATGTTTCCCTGTTATCTCCTGAGTTTTTTCTTCAGAAGTTTATGCTACCTCGTCAGCCTTTTGTTTTTGTTTTTTACAAAGCTTCCAGTGTATCTGCATTCTGGGTTCAACAGCTAGAGCTTGGAGTATGTGTTCTGAATGATTGACAGGCACTACTACACCAAATTTCACATTAATTTCTATAAAATTCACTGAGTTACAGCCACTTTTGTGTTTGCTAAGGTTGACTAGTTGTGGTGACCATTTGAATCAAGTTGATTCTAAAATGTAATCAGTTGCAGATGTACACATAATGATTATGTTGAGAGTTTATTTGAAATCCTTCCTGTAATTCATGAGATTTTGTGCTAACAGACAGATTATGTATTCTAGACTGTCTGGTGTGGGGAGACCAGCAAACCTATAACGGGGGTCCTTGGTAGTGCCCCTAGTTGTGATGATGCCGAGATAAGAACTGGTGACTAACTAAAGTGAAACATTAAGATGTTTCTAAAATTATAACATTGTATTTTTAACTTGTTTGTTTCTCTGTTTATGCTTACATGGAAACAGAGGGGAAGGGATTGTAAACGATAGTGGCCCTCCGAGACAAGTGACGAGTGATGAGTGAAGGAGATTATGTGCTTGTTTATTCCATCTGATGCCGCTTTACATCATATTCCCATAGGACAACTCCAACAGTAAAGGTCAGAGGGAGCTGGACTCACTCAAACCCTGAAGAGGGCATAAAAACTCTGAGGGTAAGCCCGTGTGTCATGAATAGTTTGAGGAATCTAGCATGGGAAAATTAATGTAGATAAGAAGGATCCATGGTTACAACATTCTGCTTTCTAATGGGTTGTGATTGTTGTGATGTGGACATCACAGCAACAAGACCGCCTCCACAGTTATCTTCAACACAGCCCCAAGAATCATCCTGTGAGCAAATAAAAATAAAAATACAGGGATGCCAAGCCAAAGCAGGTTGGTAAAACAGAAAAATAACTTTTGTAACTTTAGCAACTTTAGAGCAATGATGTAGCAAAAAACAAGCAAAAATATTTCTTAAATACAAACATAATGGAACTCAGGTGTGAATTGGAGCTAAACAGAAATCAAAACAAACTAATAAATGGGCAAACAATCTAACTTAAGTTCCACAAAATCTCAAAACCATGACATGTATGGGTACTCTGATTACTCCGTGTTTTACACATGTTTTTGTATAATCCTAGTTGATTGAAAGGACACCTTTTAAGTATTATGTGTGGTGATTTGGTTTTTCCATGGGTTTTGTTTATGTTTTATTTTTATTTGGTTTGGGTTTTTGTTTTGTTTTGATTCTGTTGTATTTGCTTTTTGTTTTGTCTCATGTTCATGTTTCATTTCACCCTTCCCCAGTCACTCACTTGCCTGTTAACCACGCCCATCTACACCTGTCCCGACTCTGTAATCACTCCACCTGTTCCCACTCACCTCGTTATCCTCAGTACTCAAATACCCGGTCATTTCTCCCACTAGTCGCTGGTTCATTGTCTGTGTTAGTCGTCTGTTGGATGTCATTGGTTGCTTGTTGTTCTTGCCGTCTGGTCTCGATTCCTTTGCTCCATGTTTATGCTCCGTTTGTTCTTTTGTTTTGCTGCCACGTCAGCTGTTTGTTTTCATTTTGTTTCTTTAGTGTAATAAATTAGTTTCTGTTTCTTTAATTATGAGTCTGCGTTCTGGGTTCGCTTTCGTCTCCACCGTTCCTGACATTATGTTTTATAAACCTTACAAAATTTCCTGGTTACTGCTATGTGTTAACTGCGTAAATAGAACCTCAAATAAACAATAAAACTGGACAAAATACTCTACTTTTAATAAGAAATAAACCAAAATAAAAAACAGTGAAAACGAAATTCAGCCTTACCACTTTTTATAATAATTGAGTGTGAGTAGCTAGCAGGCAGGTGCTGCTGATCATTACAATGAACACAACATGCATGTTGAATAACTGATCATCAACAAATGTGAATGCCTCTATAAAACAGTTTTTTCAGTTTGCTGCTCTGGAGCATTTACACAAAACTAAGGAAGAAAGACTGCAACAATCCTAATAAAGCACACATAGTTGACATCAATGAGAGAAGAGCTACTTTAGTAAAGTTTGATTTGTGCAAGGTGAGGCCGAAGTAGAGACCAAAGTGCTGGTATCTTCAGCAGTCACTGTACGAAAAGTGAGGAACACCCTGGACAGGTCACAAGTCCATCACAGGGACACATAGAGACAAACAAGACAAATAGCGTTACGATGAACACAACATGCATGGTTTTGGTCTGTGGGAGGTTTTTTCCAGAGTACCTGGAGAAAATCAGCACATGCATGGGGAGAACATGCAAACTCCACCCAGAAAGTTCACAGCCAATTTTGTACCTGCAACCTTACTGTGAGGCAACAACTCTAACCACTGCTCTGCTGTGCTGCCAAAATAGAGATGTTTACCAAGCAATCCAAGCAATATGCTTGTGGAAAACCGCATATAGCATATCAGTCAAAACACCTCATACCAGCTGTCACGGATGGTTGGTTGAGGGCTGATGATTTGGGCTTGTTTTGCAGCCACAGGACCTGGCCACCTTACAGCCATTGAGTTGACTATGAATGCCTCTCTAGACCAAAGGATTCTAATGTGAGACAATTTGTCTGATAGCTGAAGTTTGGAACCAACTGGGTCATGATGAAACAGGCCAGTGATTCCAAACACAGCAGCTAATCTACAACAAAACGGCTTGAAAAGAAAAGAATTAAGGTGAGAGCAATGATCCAGTCAAAGTCCAGACCTCAACCTGTCTGAAATGTTGTAGTGGGACTTTACGAGAGCTGTGAATAAAGACAGTAAGTGCTCACAAATTTCAATGAACTAAAGGAAGATTGTAAACAGGAGTGGGCCATAAATCCCCCACAACAATGTGAGAGGTTGATGGTCGCACATGATTACTAAGAGTTATTGCTGCTAAAGATGGATTTGCAGACTATTGAAATCAATATCAGTTCAATGTCAATTTTACTTCTATAGTACCTGAAAAACAACAGAAGTTGACCAAAATGCTTCACAAAGGCAAGACAACAATAAAAGCAAAGAAATATCAAAAAGACAAGTAAAGCTAAAATACAAGTACTATTGGGGTGACTTTAATTCTTATTCACTCGTTTCCTGCATTTTAGTCTGCTAAAGAAAAGGAGACTTTGTCTCATGTATTGTTTATACCTGAAGCTGTACTGTATTTACAACATTGTTACTTGTGAGGATCAAAACATTTTTTTTGTCCTAAAACCTTACACTTGAAAGAAGATGTTCTGTTTTTAACATGACTGTACTTCACTTTACAAACTTTGCATTAAGAAAAGAAAACCCTGCTGAAGCTTCCTTGAGTTATTTATGTCCAGCTGTAAAATGTCTGCAACACACCAGACCTCTTTAAATTGCAGAAAAAAACCAACCTCTTTTTCCTGACAAAACCAAGGGCATGTCTTCGCTCTGTAATGTATCTCAGCTCTGACATAAAAACATCTCCATTATAGTTTTCGAGACTAGATGGAAACCTCCTTTAAACCAATATGTCTGTCATTATGTCTTACAGAGGCTTCGTCAGCAAGTAAACTGATATCACAAGCACAGAAAATCTTTTTTTCCAACCAGCATATCTGCACATGTTAAACACTGTAATTTAACGCCAGAACTCTGAGTGCTTCTTACGATTAGGTCCGTAACTGTTTTCTGAATAGGAAAGGGATCTAAACTGAGACATGATTTAAACCTAAGAGTAGGTGCAAGATCAAAAAATAGTTTGTGGTGTTACAGCATGTACTAAGCTCTTCCAAAATTAGGTTCAGGCACATTTAATTTGTAATATGACGGCCGTGTGTGTGGGCGTGTGTGAGTGTGTGAGTGGTTAGTTGTGATGGCCCCTCAGTGTAATGCAGGACAGGTCAGCAGGACAGATTCACAGACTGTTAAACAGCAAAAAGGACCATTCAGAGAAATAAGTCATTAGGCTCTCTTTGAATGTGTGCCACACACACCCAGACCCACATGTTTGGTATAAAAACACACACTCCTGATTTATGAGCTCTCAAGAGCCCTGATAAATCTCATCCCGAACAAACTCATTTTTTATTGCATGAAGGTGGACCAGAGAAACTAATTGCTGACTGTGGTCACATTCTTTTGTGCTCTGACATGAAAATTGGCATGGGTGAGTTTCGATTGCAACACTTTTGTTTTGGTACATTAGAAGTGACACTGTTTATCGTCACAGCAATTGTGTAAATTGTTTTGTGGTTGTAACATGTTATCTTCACTGCTCCTCCTCTTCTACTAAGGTTTGTCTCTCCTCTGTTATTTCCTGTTTATCTTGTTTCTCATCTTCCAGTCATTCAGCTCGGTTTTGTGGTTTTTGTTCCGTTCACTTTTTGAAGGACATTTTCTGTAATAACTGATCCTTTGCTAAAGCATTTTAACCATTTCAACATATGAACTGTTGCACCCTAGTGGTATTTTGTTTAAACTATTGAGATTTTTTTTTTTTAAGTCTCATTTCAACAGCAAACTGATGCAAAGTTGCCAACATCCAAGGGCTGCTGGGAAAATGGCTGGGTGGGGATTTGTTTCTTATAGTGCTTATAAATACTAAGTAGTTGAATTCCGATGACACACAGAGCCTAAATATAATATTAATATTACAATAAAAGTAGAAATTTATGCCACCCAGAGTACCACTGAATGTCAAATAAAAGCAAACTGGAGATTTACAGTTTTCATGCTAATACACTTTAACCTATTAAGATAAAATGATGAGTTAATATCCATTCGTTTTTCTGTGAAGGGAAGATACTATGTTGAAAAATGTTTGGCAAATGAAAAGTAAAGAATAAACCTGAACACTTTCAGTTTTTCCTTGAAATTGCACAAGGTCAAACACATTTATAATTGACAACCTAAGTTAAACACAGAAATGGTTCTGTTGCACTCATGAAACAGACAGGACTCCGTCTTCTGTTTTGGCAACTTTATTTGCCCCACGCTGCACGTATTTTTTTGGTATTGTTCTCTCGAGAGCAACCGGGCATGAATGCACAGAGAAAAATGTTACAGAGCTTCTTCTTGTAGATAGTTTCCATCTTCTCTCATTCCATTTTAATGTTCAAACAGAACAGCTTGTATTGTATTTTGGTTTCTGAACACCACTTTCATCCAATCACCTTGTTGCCATGAAGTTACTGGAATTATTCGTCCAGAATTCATTTTGTGATTTGTTTATATGTTACATGGGATGTCAGGACTTCAACTAGCTTGAGAACCCTAAGAGTGACAAGCATAAACCAAGCTAAGGCTAACTTTCATTATTATTAGTGTTTATGTTCACGCTCATCATTGTTTATTAGATACTACCATGTCAATCTGTAGCTCAAAATCTGTAAAATTGACTGAATTAAAGGTCATTTTTATGTTTTATTTTTTACCTTGATTAGCTATGGCAGCTATCTTGAACTGGATTGACCCCAAAAGGTAAATAGTTGTAGATAATTACTTTCTGAGAGTTTTATAAAAATACACCCAGTGGTCCATGCGATAGATACACAGACAATGACATGTTCACCAGATCTGTATTTTTTATGAGAGGTTACAGAAGTTTTTAATATAGTTTAATATAATATCTCCTTTTTTAAATAATTCATATTTAAACTAACTAAAACTAATTGTCTGTAGAAAGGCAAGGCTTGCAGCAACCTCAGCTGTTTAAATGATTATTGTCCGTCTTTTGTGGAGGTGGATTTTCATGTAATTGCCAGAATCTAAGTGTTTTTTTGTTAGATTTTACAGATACTGAGCTAAGTTTGTTTGTGGTAGTAGCTGCAAGTCATGCCCAACACAAGCTGTGAATGGTAATATCTTTATTAAACCTTTATCATCTTTGGCATGCAATGCAGTGGGCAATATGCAATCCTTCAAATAATGCAAGTTAATTGATAAAATAATGATAACTGATTTCTTCCTGGATGTTCAAACCATGGACTCTTGATTCAACTGTGAACAATAAAATCTTGTTTAGCCATTCTCAAACCTCTGTAACAAGTTCCACCTCAGAACATACTCAGATATAGTTTTTTTATACCTTTACTAGATGAGAAAAAATTTAGTTGTCATGAATTCTTGCAATTTTTGAGTTTGTTTTTGGTTCTTTGTTTTTCTGTTTTCAAGGGTTATGTTTTCTTTTTCTTGATTTATTCTTCTGTTGGAGTTTCGTTTTATTTTGTTATTTATTTATTTTTCTTTGTGTTGTTGTTTCCTGTCATCATTCACTTCTCTGTTTATCTTTTGTCTTTCTTCTTGCCACACCCATCTTCACCTGTTCCTAGTTGTATCACTCACCTGTGCTCACTTCCCCTGATTACCCCTGTCTCTAAAACCTGGTCACCTTCTCCACTTCCTCACCAGTTCATTCATTCTGATTGCAGTATGTGCCCTTGTGCTCCGTTGCCCAGCCAGGTTCTGCTTCTTGTTTTTTTTTGTGTTTGTTTTTGCTGCCACTTGTTTTCTTGTTTACATTTATTTAATAAATCAGTTTTCCTTTTTATGATGAGTCTGTATTCTGGGTTCATCTCGCTCACCAGCGCTCATGACAAGTTCATTTAATTTAGGACAGAAAAATTTATTGTAGCAGTCATGTTTGAACACAGTGGTACCGGTTAAAGTTGATAAAGCTTTCTGTTATTTTTTTTTTGGCCCGAGACTGTTGGAGTCTTTCAACGTAGCTCAAAAACAGTGGCCATATGTCATGCCGTTACAGAGGTCTGAGGATGACCTTTTACTGACCCTGTGACCAATCATAGCCCAAAACTATGAAGATAATTGTGTTTCATAATTAGAGGGTGTACATTTTCAGTTTGAGAACAGAATTCCTTTATTTTTATTCAAAAGTATTGTTCTTCACATTTAAAAAATTCCTGCTTTCTTGAAATTTATTTTCATCCAAGACAAAGTATCATGTACTGCAACAAAGCCATAACTCATTGTGTTGCTGAGATTATGGTAATTTGCCTACAGTAAACAATGGCAGGAAGTCACTACAAAGACAGAAATGCGTTCTCCCTAAAAACCAAGTGAACAGAAGATATGGGGTGATAAACTTTAAAAATTTGATGACAGCAGGTAAAATTAACCTTAACCCACATGTACAGAAGATTTAAATACATCTAACGTGCGCACATCCAACACCAGACTACAAACAGCGGGGCTGAAAAGTCCTTCAGAAAGAGCACGTTATGCTTGCCACCATATTTGTACAACAAGCCAGTGAACAGTCAAAATTGTCTCTGTATACCGTATTTTATGGACTATAAGGCACACTTAAAAGCCTTCGATTTTCTCAAAAAACAACAGTGTGCCTTATAATCCGGAGCGCCTTTTATATGTAAGAAGTTGTAATGTTTTGTACGACTTTGATAAACTACAAAGCCGCACCGCTTGCAGCATTAAGGCTCAGTTATAGTCGCGCAGCGCTCTGCACAGGGTGCGCAGACCTGAGCCAGCGATGTAGGCGTATATACTTGACACATACATCAGTGCAGTATCCTTCCATGAGTTTTGAACCGTTTGATTATCTCTGTGATCTCTCATAGAGGGATCATATAAATGCTGATACAGGCGAACCAGCTCCGCTAGAGCATCAAAATCATCCATTTTGAATGGAGAGTGGCACGCGCGGTCCGCGCAAAGTTACAAAAATTGGGAGGTGCACAACAATGCGCCTTATAGTCTGGTGCGCTTCATATATAACGAAAGTTCGAAAATGGACCATTCATTGACAGTGCGTCTTATAATCCAGTGTGCCCTATAGTGCAGTTAAATATGGTATTTACCAACTGTGCTCCTAAAACAGCAATTTTTGGTTTCCCATCCACATGGATAGTAAACTTCTGTGTTATTATTTGTCTTTTTGAGCTGTGATGTGAGCGTTCTACTGAGCAACAATCACAAACTGGCTTCCTTTATTTTCTGGTATATCATATTATGGTATATTTTTGAATATAATGTTTTTTTACAGTTTACCTGGATGAAAATAAGAAGAATTTCACAATGCTGATGATCTATTTCAAGAAATAGTCTTCACCACCTCCTAGATATCTTTTCTACCAGATGTGGTCAAAAATTGTTGTAGAAACATAAACTAAGCAATAAAAAAATAGTGCTAATATTTACTTGTTCCCTCAAAACGTCATCATTCACAAGTGCAGTCAAGCTGAACTTGTCTCTGGTTGACCTCTGACCTTTTCTAGTTTTCATGGGTGCATGCGTGCAAGGAGTTAAGTATCTCATATACCAATATGGCGGAATGTGTTAAAACTCATTTGTTTAAAAAAAAAAAAAAAACTTCCAAGGATGGATGAACGAGAATTACTGAGCTAACTGGACACACCTAAAGCCACATAGAAGTGTCAGAGTACAAAAAGACAAGTGGTGAAACATAATTTATGAAAATTCATAAATAATTACAAAGCACGTTTTTGCTCATGTTTGTCTGTCTGTGTGTGTGCGTGTGTAGGGGTGTGACTTCAGCATTAGCATATTATCTCAGAAATGTAATCACTAGATATTCATCTACAACTGATCAACTTTCAGAGTCAATTCAGCTCAAGATGGCTGACACAGCTAATTGACCTCAGCTAGCACAAAATGGTTGTAACACAGTAAATATTATTAAGCTAAATTTGATTTGGTAGTAGCTAATAGTCATTTCTCAAAAAATTCTCTGAGCGCTATCACATCTCTGTGTAATCTCAGGCAATATCTCACAATATTGCCTGAGATTACACAGAAGGTAATTTACAGTTATAGATAAATTTGTACCCTTTCATTAAAAAACAAAACAAAACAAAACACATAGGTCACTGAAATACGTAACTTGAAAGTAACAAAAGGAAAAATAGGAAAAAATTACTAAAAATCAACTAATGAAAATCAAAATTGAAAAAAAATAATTAATGAAACTGGCCTTGACATTAAGGACAGTACTTATAATTTTATATTTTGTTGCACAACCTTTCGAGCCAATCACTGCAGTCAAGTGATTTTTGTACCTGTCTCTGAGACTTCTGCACCTGTCCACAGGTATTTTGTCTCACTCCTCCTGAACAAACGGCTCCATCTGTCTCAGCTTTGAAGGGTTCCTTCTTCAGATGTTTCAGCTCCTTCCACAGATGTTCAACAGAATTTAGATCAGGGCTCAGATACCCCTACAGAATAGTCCAATGTTTTGTTCTGAGTCATTCATGGGTGTTTTCAGTCTTTATCCTGTTGGAGGACCCATGACTGAGACCAAGTGTTCTGAAACTGGGCAGCACATTTCACTCCAGAAAACCTTGATAGTCTTGAGATTTCATTGAACCCACAGATTTAAGACAACCTGTGTTAGATGCATCAAATCAGCCCCAGAACAGAACCGAGCCTCCTCCATGTTTCACTGTAGGTACAGGGTTCTTCTATTTGTATGTCTCACTTTTGACTCTGTGAACACAGAGCTGATTGGACTTGTTGCCAAAAAGCTTCAGTTTTGTCTCATCTGTCCAAAGGACATTCTCCAAGAAGCTTTGTGGCTTATCAATTTGTATTTTGACAAATTTCAGGTTTGCTTTTTTATGAGTTGTTTTTTACTATGTTGTCTTCCAATAAGTCCACATTGGTTCAAACAGTGACTGACACAGATGTACCTTGGAGTTGACCTCTAATCTTTTTGGAAGTTGTTCTTGGCTCTTTGGTTACCATTGGTTTTGTAGTTCTTCAACTTGCTATTAATGTTCTTGTTATGGTAATAATCTGAGCAGCTGTAGTCAGAGAAACATCCAGCTGCTTGGAGATGGTCTTATAGTCTTTACCTATAGCATGTTGTTAATAATTTTCTTTCTAACCCCCTGAGAGAACTCTATCCAGACCCTCCAGGATTTTGCGATCGCAACTATTAACGCAAAATCAAGCAAACCCCGCAAAATCGCAACTTTTTGCAACTTTGCCCGAAACACCGCAACTTTCCAGCAACTTTAACCCAATATTTATGGTGGAATACAAAATAACCCCAAATAACTCACAAAGAAGATATGTGACGTCACATCCTGTTAACGTCAGAATGCTGGGAGCGTGCAGGAGCAGCAACCGAAGCGAAAATGTGCGCTAATGCTTCACATTTGCCCACAAAGATTTCAACAAAGGACCGCGCAAAACACCGCAGTGAAGTTAGTTTTAAGTTGGATATTGGATATTCGCGCTCCGCAGAGTTAGCGGCGTCTAGCTCACGGCTGACCCGAAACAGGAACACTAATGTCGGCCCTAAGTGAACCACCGCGCGTGAGAGAAGGGGCCGGCAGAGAACGGCTGGCCGACATTAACATTCCTGTTTCGGGTCAGCCATGAGCTAGATGCCGCTAACTCCGCGGAGCACGAATATCCAACCTAAAACTAATTTCACTGCGGTCACAAACCAGTTTCCTACCCAGCTGCACAAGAGTCGGGGGAAGCTGTTTTGCACGTCCTGCAGTGTAATCATGGAACATAAACACAAGTCATCCATGGACAAACACTTTGTGTCTGCAAAACATGTGAGGAGAGCTGCAGACGAGGGACAATCCAGAAATAGTCATAAATGTCAGTTTATAAGCTATCAGAGTTCTCAAGTAAAGCACCTTTTGAGAATGTCTATGTTTGTTGGTAATTATCTTACAAAACTAGTAAGTATTTTTGGTTTATATATTAAAAGTTATGGTTTTTTATTGATTTTAGTAAAAAAAAAAAAAAAAAAAAATTTCATCGCAACTTTTAGGAAAATGTCCCATTTTAGCCCACAACAATCACAAAAAATGCCCTCAAAATCCTGGAGGAACTGTCTATCCTTAGCTTTCAGTGGTCCATGTTCAGTGTGGTGCACACCATGATACCAAACAGCACAGTGACTACTTTTAACCCTTTACACCAGTGGTCTCCAATCCTGGTCCTCGAGGGCCACTTTCCTGCATGTTTTACTTGTTTCTCTGCTCCAACACACCTGATTTGAATCAATGGGTGAATAACAGGCTTCTGCAGAACAGGAAGAGATAATTTAACCACTGAATCAGGTGTGTTGGAGCAGGGAAACAAGTAAAACATGCAGGATAGTGGCCCTCAAGGACCAGGGTTGGAGACTCCTGCTTTACACAGATAGACTGATTGATTAAAAGACTGAATCACCTGTGATGCTGATTACAGGACACAACTTAGTTTACCGTGTACCTGTGGGCAAACTAGTTTTAATTGTTTTTAGAGGTACCATCCTTTTTGTCAAGAACAGTTTCATTAAAGAATTTTATTGAACCAAAATTTGAAAGCAATGTCTGATTTTCATTAGCTGATTTTATTTCAGAGACCTTTGTGTATTTTTCTTCCTTTAACAAAAGTGTAGAATCAAATGTATTTCTGTCTGTGTTTGACTGTCTTAGCTCATGCTTAGATATGTCTGGTTTTACTTCAGCTGTATAGCGGGCCTGGGATACTTTTAGATAGTTCGGTACCGTTAGTTTTAGTTTAGTTTTAGTTTAGTTTAGTTCTGTACATTTAGTCATGCTTAGATCTGTTGGTTTAGCTTAGCTTATTTAGACAATTAGTTATCTTGTACCTGTCTGTAGTTTTGTTCATTATCATGTTCTGTAACTTTGTCTGTAATTTTGTTCTTGTGTTGTAAAGCACTTTGAGTCGCCTTGTGCTCAAAAGTGCTATATAAATAAATGTACCTACCTACCTACAAGATTCAACCAAAACTGCTACAACTCTGTGTCTTCTCCACATGAACTGGCTTTCATAATGAATGTGAATGTTTTTGTACAGTGCCCTGAGGTGACTATGTTGTGACTTGGTGTCATATAAACAAACTGAATTAAATAAAATGATCTTAGTCTAAAACTCTGGCATGAAAGGCAGCGGGTAATATGCATTCCTTCAAGGAATGCTAGGCCTTTTATTCTTTAACCTGTCTACTTCTTCCTGTTATTCTTTTTCTTTTGGCTGTCCCCTTTTCAGGGGCCGCCCCCGTGACTCATCTTCCTCTATCTAACACTGTGTTCTGTATCTTCTGTCCTCACCCATCAATCTCCCGCTCCATATTTCCCTCATTCGTGAACAAAATCCCAAGATACTTAAACTCCTCCACTTGGGGCAGGACATCTTCCCCGACCCGAAGAAGACACTCTACCCTTTTCCGGCTCAAGACCATGGCCTCGGATTTGGAGGCACTGATCCTCATCCCAGCTGCTTCACACTCATCTGCGAACCGCTCCAGCGACACCTATAGATCACGGCTTGATGAAGCCAATAGGACCACATTATCTGCAAAAAGCAGAGACGCATTCCAAAGGCCACCAAAACGGATCCCCTCAACACCTTGGCTGTGCCTAGAAATTCTATCCATAAATGTTATGAACAGAATCGGTGACAAAGGGCAACCTTGCCAGAGGCCAATTCTCACCGGAAACGAATCTGACTTACTGCCGGCAATGCGGACCAAGCTCTGACACCGGTCATATAGGAACCTTACAGCCCGTATCAAAGGGCCCGGTACCCCATACTCCCGGAGTACCCCCCACAGGATTCCCCAAGGGACACAGTTGAACGTCTTCTCCAAATCCACAAAACGCATGTAGACTGGTTGTGCGAACTCCCATGCACCCTCAAGGACCCTACTGAGGGTATAGAGCTGGTCCAGTGTTCCACGACCAGGACGAAAAACACACTGCTCTTCCTGAATCCGAGGTTCGACAATCCGACGGACCCTCCTCTCCAGAACCCCCGAATAGACCTTACCAGAGAGGCTTAAGAGTGTGATCCCTCTATAATTGGAACACACTCTCCGGTCCCTCTTTTTGAATAAGGTGACCACCACCCTGGTCTGCCAATCCAGGGGAACTGCCCCCGTTGTCCATGCAGTATTGCAGAGTCGCGTTAACCAACACAACCCTACAACATCCAGAGCCTTAAGGTACTCCGGGCGAATCTCATCCATCCCCGGAGCCTTGCCACCGAGGAGCTTTTTAACCACCTCAGTAACCTCAGCACCAGAGATTGGAGAGCCCGACTCAAAGTCCCCTCAATGGAAGACGTGCTGGTGGAATTGAGGAGGTTTTCAAAGTATTCTGCCCACCGAGCCACAACGTCCCGAGTCGGGGTCAGAAGCACACCATCTCACTATAAACAGTGTTGGTGCTGTACTACTTTCCCCTCCTGAGAAGTCGTATGGTGGACCAGAATTGCCTTGAAGCTGTGCGAAAATCTTTCTCCATGGCCTTTCCAAACTACTCCCATGCCTGAGTTTTTGCCTCAGCGACCGCCAGAGCCGCTTGGACTGCCGGTACCTGTCAGTTGCTTCTGGTGTCCCACAGGGCAAGAAGGCCTGATAGGACTCCTTCTTAAGCCTGACAGCATCCCTCACCCCCCGGTGTCCACCAGTGGGTTCGAGGGTTGCTGCCGTGACAGGCACCAACTACCTTGCGGCCACAGCTCCGATAAGTCGCCTCAACAGTGGAGGCACAGAACATGACACGCTTGGACTCAATGTCTCCCACCTCCCCTGGAACATGTTCAAAGTTCTCCCGGAGCTGGGAGTTAAAGCTCCGCCTAACAGAAGACTCCGCCAGACATTCCCAACAGACCATCACAATACGTTTGGGCCTGCCATGTCTAACCGGCATCCTACCCCACCATCGGATTCAACTCACCACCAGGTAGTGGTCAGTTGACAGCTCCGCCCCTCTCTTCACCCGAGTGTCCAAAACATGCGGCCGCAGATCAGATGAAACTACAACAAAGTCGATCATTGAACTGCGACCTAGGGTGTCCTGGTGCCAAGAGCACATATGGACACCCTAATGCTTGAACATGGTGTTCGTTATGGACAATCCATGATGAGCACAGAAGTCCAACAACAGAACACCGTTCGGGTTCAGATCCTAAGTGAACCACCGGGAGTGAGAGAAGGGGACGGAAGAGAACGGCTGGCTGACATTAGCCTTCCTGTTTCGGGTCAGCCGTTGAGCTAGACACCACTAACTTGAATGTTAGTTTTGGCAGAAGTGTTTTATGCTGGATGCCTTTCCTAACACAACCTCAACATTTACCCGGGCTTGGGATGAGAGTCACACTGGCTTTTGCACCCTAATGATTTATTTATTTATTTTTACCTGTCTCTACTACATTTGATTATTCTTTTGTTGTGCAGCAGCAGCCTGAACAGTCTATGACATTTGTTTATATTCAGCAGCTTTAATAAATTTGTCAAGACTGGGGCAGAGCGTGGCGAACCCAATACGCAGACTCATACTTCCTTCTTTTTAAAAAAAAAGGTAATTTATTTTTAAAGAACAGAAAACAAAAAGCTGACGTGGCAGCAAAAACTAAACTGAACAAAACCCAAAACGACAAGGCAAGGCGAGAGACAATGAACAATAGACAATGAATCAGCAGAGTAGTGGGGAAAGTGACCGGGTTTCAAGCACTGAAGATAATGAGGTGAAGTGGGCACAGGTGAGTGATAACAATTGCTGACAGGTGGAGATGGGCGTGGCAGACAAGCAGGAGCAGACTGAGGATAAGTGGAAAATGATGACAAAACTAAGACAACAAGAACAAAACCAAATCCCGGAAAACAAAACATAAGGCCAAAAACAAAAACACTAGAATTCATAACAAAATTTCCTGCTTCCTCATGAGCGCCTACAGATTACATGTTGTTCTACTGCTTGCTGTGAGCTAATGATGCTGTCTTTCCAAACTTTAGTCTGAAAAAAATATGTTCTCAGCTTGATGGATGTTCACTCTCACAGCCCTGCTCACAGGCTTTGATTGTAAATGTGTGGTTGATGTTGTGTGTTTGGCTCCAGAGTCTGGATGAGGAAGGGATGATGTAATGCTGAAGTGGGGCCTCACTCCAATGTGGCAACACTTTAAGGTTTTAATACAGTTGTAAGTGTGTGTGCATGCACATGTTCATTGCTGAAAAAGGTGATGGATGTGACTGAAAAATAATTTGACTCAGTGTGTGTGTGTGCGTGTGTGTGTGCGTGTGAGTGTATGTGTGCAAATGACATCATCTCTAGATACTATGTTGTGTAACAAACAGTCATCAGTTATCAGTGTATTTGTTACCAAGTGGCCCATGTAAGATGTGTAAAGAATCCAAAGTGTTTATTCTTTCTTTGGTCAAAAACTGTTTTATCACCCACCACTGAATAGTGAATGCAGAATGATAATGTTTTTACCCATGTCTATGTATGTGTTTGTGTGTCTTTTAGCAAAATATCTCATGAATCACAGGACAGATTTTAATAAAACTATGAAAATAATCATAGGTTTTACCTCTACAACTGATTAACTTTTAAAGCTAACCCAGTTCAGGATGTTGACAATAGCCAACTGACTTTAGAAATCACAAAATTGCTAAAACTTATTAATTTTTATTGATATTGAGATAAAATTTGATGCGATAGTAGCAGAGAATGATTCATATTCTGAGTGTGACATTTAACAAATTTTCATGAAATTGTGAATAATATTATTTTCATGATTTACCAAAATGGCTACAACTCCATGCTTGCACAACTTGAGATGATCTTATTCTAAATTCTGGCATGAAAAACGGTGGGTGACATGCTTTCCTGCAAGTAATGCTAGGCTTTTGTTTTTAGAAATTACCATCAACCTGTTTGGTTTTTCTTATTATTATTATTTTTATCCGCTGGCACATTACTTCTGTTCCATTGCATTCTTGAGGTCACATCCTCACAGCAATCCACAGTATCCTCTTTGCTGTTGACATTATGGGCCGGTTCACTTCCATGCCTATCTAATCCTGATACTGTCTCTCAGAAGACACTATGTCCAGACTCATTCACTGAATGTCTCCCTCCATCTGCTCACTGTTTATGATTTCTCCCTAAAAGATGCCTCAGCTGTTTGTTAAGGAAAAACAAGTTTAGGAGGAGATATTACAGAAGTCACCACATAAAATTCTATACTATGGATGGATATTTGCTGTGTGACAAAAATACCAGTGGTATCCAGCTTTCTGTATTTGTTGCATTAAAAACATGTAGATTGGTGTTGTGGCGCTTGTAGTTGAAGATGGCCAGTAAAACTTGTTAACTTTATTACATACTCACTATCAGGCCAGATGTCATTACAGAACTCTCTTTTCAGTCTTTTCTTCTCCTGCATTCTTCCTCTGCTGTTTTAACATACACTCCTCTGCACTGTGCTATTGGAGCAGTGGCATCTAGTGACAGAAATACTAACAGCAACAACACTGAATGTAAATGGATTACTGTGTAGACCTCAGAACACAGCGTCTCCCCTGTTACCCAAACAAACATTCTCATTCCTTTTCAGTAATAGTTGCATTTTGTTTGAAAGACCACTTTAATGCAGATTAAATTGTCTGCAATTTAACTGTAACTTTTCAGTTGGCAGAAGTGCTATTAAATGCAAATAAAGTCTTCATCATAAAACATAAAACACAATCAGAATTGTGTTGTGGCAGGTAAAACTTTAGTATTATCAAGAGAGATGCATTGATTGAACTGTTCTGTCTCATTCTTCCTCCTGCCTCCTCCTCCCTCCTCCTCCCCCTGCTGTCCTAACTCTTCTGCCCCACGCTGTTGCAGCAGCGCCATCTAGTGACTAGAAGTAATAACAGCATCAGAACAGAACAGACTGTGGTCACTGTGTAAACGTCAGAACACAACATCTCCCCTGTCAGCCAAACAAAAATTCTCCTTCACTTGAATCAAAAGTAGAATTTCTCAGAAGGAGTAGTTAGACTGCAATGCAAAAAGTTGATTAGAGTAGAAACTAGATATAATTTTATTGATTCCTTGGGAAGACTCCTTTGGGGAAAATATTCTAACAGCATCACACAGGTGATATAACCAATTACTATCTGTTGTTAGGGTGGTGGCTGGCTGGCTGGATGTATATCTCAATGATGAACCTATAAACATTCAATATAGAAACCCATATATGCCACTCTATAAAATTTTTTTTGTCATGTTTACAAAATCTTTTTCTTTCAGCTGTTCTCTTTTCAGGGGTCACCACAGTCAGTCATCCTCCTCCATCTAACTCTTTCCTATATAAATAAATTTCACTTCACTTCACTTCACTTTCCTCTGTCCTCTCTCCAACTACCTCCATGTTCTCTCTAACTTCATGTTTCCCTCTTGATGATGTTTGACTAACAGTAGCACAATTTCTGCCACCCTGTTTGTCAACAGCACTGTCAGTGGTCGTTGTCAACCCGGTCCTCAACTGATCCATTATGGTGTCCCTTGAATGAACTTGCATGTTTGTTTTGGGAAAAGTGTTTGTTGCCCTTCCTGCCACAACCCTCACCATTTACCTGGGCTTGGGACCAGCACGAGAAATATGCTGGCTTGTGCTCCCTAGTGGCTGGTTTACAGACCAAAAAACTGTATGTTAGGTTAATTGGTATCTAAATTGTCCCTAGGTGTGCAT
This sequence comes from Kryptolebias marmoratus, assembly GCF_001649575.2. Classification (NCBI taxonomy): domain Eukaryota; kingdom Metazoa; phylum Chordata; class Actinopteri; order Cyprinodontiformes; family Rivulidae; genus Kryptolebias; species Kryptolebias marmoratus. The sequence goes on along the minus strand of NC_051431.1, from coordinate 30,496,261 downwards.
GAGATTGTGAATGATTGTCTGTCTTGTTTGTCTCTACGTGTCCCTGTGAAGGACTTGCAACCTGTTCATTGTGTACCCCGCCTCTTGAACAGTGGCTGCTGGAGAGAGGCACCAGTTCCCCTGCCACTCTGCATGAAAAAGCAGGTAAATGACGATGAATGGACAGATAGGTCATAATTAAGAGATGCTAAGTCATAAGGCATTTTCACAAAACACTTCAAACCAGGACTTAGACACCTTCTGGCCATCTTGGTGTGATTTTCTGAACAGACCAAGGCAGCGAGGGGGGTTAAAGCCAACCCACCAATGATGCACCTTTGTGCCATGAAGTGAGAAAGTAACAGAGGTGAAAAGGTCAACATGTGAAATGTAAGTCAATTTTGCAGCTCAATAATGTGATAAAGTGATGACATATGGTCTGTGCACCACCTGGTCGGCACTAAACAATAAAAAAGAAAATTTATTACCGAGGGAAGATTGATGATGACACACAACAGAGTTGCATTTAGTTAAAAAAATGAGTTAACCTAAAAGAGAATTGCTAATCTGAGAAAGTCTGTCACGTTTGAGACATTCCTCACACATTTAATGCTTTGCACTCCACATCAACGCAGCTGAGTTCTGCTCTACACCTCTTTCAGTTCTGTGATCCTTGCTTCATTTCTGAAAGCTCAAATCTGTGCAGGATGTGGTCATTCTGTCATTTTTGAACAGTCACAGAACAAGCAATATAAAGATGAACTGGTCTTTGCAGAAGTTTTCTGAAAGGGCCGCTTAAGATTAAGATATGCTCAGTCACAATTGTGAGATAAGTCACAATTTTGTGATACCATTTCATAATTATGATTTAGATTATTATTTTTTTTCTTTCAGGGAAGCAGATATGGGCTTCCATATAGGCTTCCAAAAGTGTATGATAAAATTTATGGTTTTAAATGCCGAAGAGAAAATAGTGTTTCCTGCTGACTGTTGAGGTCACGTGTCTTTGTTGTTTGCTGTAGAAATTCATAAGTAGAGGAGCAAAAAAAAAAGAAAAAGGAAAAGAACGTTCTTTTCACAGATTAATTTCCTGTTTGCAGCCAAGTAGACCAGTGATGTGCGAAGGAAGCAATGAATCAGTACTGAACCACTTCATCAGTTTTGTTTCAGTGACATCTAGTGGTAAAATAGAAGACAACAAAACAAAGTGTAAATAATTATGTGAAGAGTGTAAAAAACTGAGGTTTGTGTGAATTATGTCATTATTTTGTAAAGACTAATTGATTGGTCAGTTGATCCTGTAAAAGTACGTACGTATCATGTTTGAGGATACAAAGGATGTGATGGGATTTTTTTTCTTCAAAAACATTTTTATTACGAATACAAAGATAGTTATCAATATACATTCAAACAAATAAACAAAAGCCAGGGGGAATATTCAAGTAAATACAAATACATTAAATAAAGTGCACACATTATTTGTTTTTATAGCTTTCTTGTTATTAGAGTCAGAAATGTTTACAACGTATTGTTCAGACTCCTTTTGGAAGGCCTGAAAAGAGTGAATAAACTGACTTAACTTGGATTTGTGTATGTAGTATTTCCCTAAGAAGATGATCAAATTTATGATATGTAGCTCTTTCTGTTTTTGACGTTTGACATCATGGTCTCCAAATAGTACATTGTATTGAATTGATTGAATGCATATTTAAATACTTTTTTTACACAATCAATATATTGTTTGATTTTCCTTTACATAATTTTCTATTGCAAATGCATGATCAAGAAGTCTTAAACCTTTATAGACGCTGGTAATCAACTTTAGAGTGAATCAAACATGAACCGGATGTGCGCTTTTATTTTGAAAGGCGCTCGTGAAGGAGGACACCGTAACGCCTTGTGCAGTCGCGCACATCAAAATCGAGTGCGGGCTGTAATAACACTGTCCTCCTGATCCGTCACGTGGATATCATTTTCACTTCCGGTAAACAGAAACCTGTAACTTTGCTGCAGTGAGAGGTGAAATGGCGCAGAGAGCAGTTAAGTTGGATGTTGAAAGCTTCTCTTGTCCGATCTGTCTGGATGTCCTGGAAGTTCCGGTGGGTCTTCCATGTGGACACAGCTACTGCATGAAGTGCATTAAGGACTTCTGGAATAAAAAGAAGAAGAAGAAGGTCTACAGATGCCTTGAGTGTAGACAGACCTTCACTCCAAGGCCTGTGCTGGTTAAAAACACCATGTTAGCAGATTTAGTGGAGCAGCTGAAGAAGACTGGACTCCAAGCTGCTCCTGATGATCACTCCTATCCAGGAGGAGCTGGACCTGAAGATGTGGTCTGTGATGTCTGCATTGAGAGGAAGGTGAAGGCTGTCAGGTCCTGTTTGGTCTGCTTATCTTCTTATTGTAGCAAACACCTTCAACCCCACTATGATGCAGCTCCATTAAAGAAACACAAGCTGGTGGAACCCTCCAAAAAGCTCCAGGAGATCATCTGCTCTCGTCACGATGAGGTGATGAAGCTATTCTGTTGCACTGATCAGCAATGTATCTGCATTCTTTGCACAATGGATGAACACAAAGGCCACAAGACAGTTTTGATTGCAGCAGAAAGGACTGAGAAGCAGAAGGAGCTCGAGGCGAATCGACAACAACTCAAGCAGAGAATTAGAGACCAACAGGAAGATCTGAAAGTGCTCCAACAAGAGGTGGAGGCCATCGGTGTCTCAGCTGACAAAACAGTGGAGGACAGTGAGAAGATCTTTACCGAGCTGATCCGTCTCATCCAGAAGAGAAGCTCTGATGTGAAGCAGCAGATCAGATCCCAGCAGGAAACTGAAGTGAGTCGAGTCAAAGAGCTTCAGGAGAAGCTGGAGCAGGAGATGACGGAGCTGAAGAGGAGAGACGCTGAGCTGGAGCAGCTCTCACACACAGAGGATCACCTCCAGTTTCTACAGAACTACCCCTCGCTGTCAGCACTCAGTGAGTCTCCACACTCATCCAGCATCAATACTCGTCCTCTGAGGTACTTTGAGGACATGGCAGCAGCTGTATCAGAGCTCAGAGACAAACTGCAGGACATTCTGAGTGATGAGTGGACAAACATGCCAACAGTCTGTGATGCTGGTTTACCGCTGGATTCCCAATCAGAGCCAAAAACCAGAGCTGATTTCTTAAAATATTCATGTCAGCTGACACTAGATCCAAACACGGCGTACAAAGAGTTGCTGTTATACAACAACAACAGAGGTGCATTTGTAGAGTATGTGCAGGAGTCTTATACCAGTAACCCAGACAGATTCACTCATTACAGACAGGTTCTGAGCAGAGAGAGCCTGACTGGACGCTGTTACTGGGAGGTTAAGTGGGCCGGAGTAGGGCTTTGTGTAGCAGTTACGTACAAGGATATCAGGAGAGCAGGGAGTTCAAAGGAATGTGCATTTGGATTCAATGACAAATCTTGGGTACTACAAAATAAAGGTTTGACATCAACCTCTTATACATTTAGCCACAATAAAGTCCAGATTCCAGTTTCAGGTCCTGAGTCATTCAGACTGGGAGTGTACCTGGATCACAGAACAGGTACGCTGTCTTTCTACGATGTCTCTGAAACCATGACTCTTCTCCACAGAGTCCAGGCCACTTTCACTCAGCCACTCTATGTTGGATTTCGTTTTTGTTTCTGTGATGGAGGCTCTATTGAGTTCACTGAACCTAAATAAACTGAAGAGTTTCACAATGCTCCTACACCATCTTAAAAAGTTGGAATTTTCCAGGTCTGGATAAAAAGGAAAAAGGGTGGAAAACAATATACAAAAAGGGGGAAATGTGCTATGGATAAGATATTTTGCATCTATTTCTTATTTCAAAACAGAGGTAATATATGTCGTATTATCAGTTTTGTAATGTTTTAAATCATAATGTGAGAATTAAACAGAGTCCTCCTGAGACTTCATCTTTATCTGTCTGATAGCTTATTTATTATGAACTGAACCCAGTCTGATACAGAACTTTGATCCACATCACTCTTAAGGCTTTTTATGTTCTTTATGTCTTTGAATAGCAACTGAGTGAAGAGGAAAAGTTATTCTGTATTTATTAAGTTAATATATTGTTGCTTCTAATACTAGATTGTGTGTATTAATGATGACAAACACAAACTTATAACACTTTGTCAGCCACCTTTTACTGATTTGATTCAAATGTCTATTTTACATTTGTAATACTTTTTAACCTCAGTGGACATTTCTGTGTGAATTGTAAATTTGTCTGAGCTATAAAGCTATACAGATGTAATCTTTTTACAAACTCAAGGTAAACAAGATGTTTATTGTTTCTTATGTACTGAATGATAAAAACACTTCTTCTGTTTAACTAATTAAACTGAGAAAATGTAACTAATATAAGACTGAAGTAGTTTTTTCTTGTCCTAAAATGTCACAAAATAAAGAGTTACATTATATTTGTCATTCATTTTTCAGCCAATTTTAAGTCAGTTGTTGCTTTTAATAAGAATTTTTTTGTACAATTAATCAGTCAGTGTTTATTACATAGGCCCTTAAAATCTGTACAAGTACATAAAACAGGAGTTTGGCCAAGATTGGGTGTTGAATATTTTGTTGATTCTTAAATCATTTAAAATAACAGACCATGTGAAGGTGTTGAGATCAGTTAATTGTTGTGTATCTTTTCATTTCAGTGGCAGGAAAAACATTACTGCCCACCATGTGTGTGTTTCTGTGCCTGTCTTTGCATGAAAATTGCTGAAAGTAATCAACAGAATCACATCTACAACTGGTTAACCTTTGGAATCAACTCAATTCAAGATGGCTGCCACAGATAACCAACCTTTAATTTTGCATTTATTGACCTAAAATTTGACGTGGTGGTAGGTGAGTCTTCACAACATACTTTGAGCATGACGTTTCACAATATTGCATGAGATTGAGCACCTGTCATTTCTCCTAGTATAAGCTGATCTTAGTCAGAAACTCTGCAATGAAAGGTGGCGACTGATATGCATTCCTTCAAGGAATATTAAACCTTTAGTTTAAATGTGATTTTCATTCACATTTAACTTCAGAATGGCCCTGTCTTGTCAGTCTCCCAGTGGATGGATCTTTGTCTCTGGATTTCATCAGTGTGGTATTTTAGGTGTTGTTTTAAACGTATCATTTGTAGTAAACGCAGTCAACTGCTCGAAAAAAAAGCAAAACAACCAAAGTACTGTTTAGACTTTACACCCATTTTATTTTACAAAACAAAACAAAACTAATGTTTTTTTAAAAAGGGGTAATTACAACCTCAGATGAACAACACATTTTTCAATATGTTATTTATTCATCAAAATTTGGGTCTACAGGAAACATGAAGTCTTTTAAAGAGAAGAACTTGTAAAGGCCAGATTGAAGCAGAAATTTGGTTTCCGAGTAAAACCTTCTAATTAATCTTACAGTTTATTACCTCATAGTTTGTTGCTGTTTTTATGTCTTTAATCAGTGTATGTTTTGCCCTGTGACATTAGCAGCTGTGCTGTGGAGCAAACAGGAAAGGCACCTTCAGGCTGAGAGCATCACAGGGAGCTGAGGTCAGCTTTAGGAGACAAACTATGGAATTAGCCTGCAGTTTATGGGCACACACTCATCCACCCATATGAACTAATTGGCACTTTATGTGTGTGCACCACAACAGTGTGTTACAGATGGATAGTGTTATTCATTTCACCTGTCAGTTGGCATAATATTATGGCTGACCTGAGGTCAGATGCTGGGAAAGTGTTGCTCCAAACCCCATTTTGTCATAAAAAAAATCATTAAAACATTCTCAGTTTTAATCTTACACAACTGTTATCTTCAATAAAATTAATGCAACAAAAAACAGAACCACCCCCAAATCATCTGAAGACAAAAAAGACATCCTGCAGCTGGTGCTGTTTATTCTTCTCCTGGCACCAAAGCTGCTCAGTAAGGTTTCTTCTGCTCAAAACACACACACAGATGAAAACAGGTTTCAAATTGCATTGATATTGGTAAGTAAGTAAAAATACACGTAATTTGTTCATCAGTTTACCTGTGCATATGGTTTTCTTGCTGTAGAGAAAACAAAGAATAGTTCCTCATTTATAACCCATTAATCGATGCAGATCGTTAAAATTCATTCAGTTGGTCATGAGATATTTTGGTAACAGACACACAAACACACATGGGCACCACTAGATAGGTTTGAATGAAACCCAAAGTAATTTTTGGATGCACATCTACAACTGATTAACCTTTGGAGTCAATCCAATTCAAGATGGCACCACAGCCAGTCAACATTAGCCAACACAGCAATGGCTATAAGTCTCTGACTTTAACATTATTGACCAAAACTTTCATAAGTCTGTCATTTCTCTACATAAGATGAAAAACAGCAGGCAGTATGGGTAATTATTCACTATTTAAAATTACAATGTCTCTACGGCCATTTGTGATTCGGCATCCTGCTTGTTTAGGAGCTTCCCACTCACCTGAATGCAGGTAGCGCAGCATCACAACCAGAACAGCCAACAGTAAGAGTATTACGAAGCTGACAATCAGGATAAACATCCAGCTGGTTGGTTCTGAACGAAAACAAAAACACAAAAACAGATTAAAGATATGAGCCTCTAATGCCACCTAGTGGTAATTCACAGCTCTTCATCAGAGCCTTTGACAGGGGGACCAGCTCTCACCTTCAACTTTCAGGATGAAGCTTTTCTTGATGGGCATCCTGAGAGATCGATGGGAAACGCTGCATATAAACTGCCTCTCAGAAACCTTGAGTGAAGCCTGGAGGAAGAAGAAGGCTGACAGAGAGTACGTCATGTCCTGGTTGTGTTTGTGGCTAGAAAGCAGGATGTTTGGCAGCACCTTGGGGAGAGGAGCACCAATACGCTGACCCGACACAGCCGGGTCCTGCTCATACCAAACAATCTCCACATCCAGAGGGTAATAGTTCTCTGCCTCACAGATAACCTTGTGCTCACTCCCTTCTAGCAGCGACAGAATGGGTCCCACATTCAGGGAGACACGAGGAGGCTCTGTGAGGAGGAGGGACAAGGAGAGAAAAATTAACCTCCACGGTAAGACAAATACAATTTAAAGGCATAGCTTTCCCTGAAAGAATGTATATCGCCCGCTGCCTTTAATGATAGAGTTAAGATAATCTTATATCAATAAATGAGTTGTAGCTGTTTGGTCAAACTTTGAAAATAACATTATGTGCATGTATGTGTTGTGAATGACTCTCACCTACCACCACACTCGATTTTAGCACATTTTCTTCAAAATTGACTAAATGATATTCATTTTTTTAAAAATCAGTTTATGTCGGTGGCCATCTTGAATTGTGTTGGCTTTATTCAAGTTATTAAGTTGTAGAGGCAAAGCCAACAAATATTTCCTGAAAGTCTCACTAAAATCTGTCCAGTGGTTCATGAGATATTTGCTAACACACAGACAGAGTTGACTCCAAATAGTTAATGGAAAATAGTTGAAACTAAGATTTTGCACAATCTGTTAGCACTCAAATAATGTCTTGAGGATCAGCCTCAGCTACTTACACAACAAATTTGAGGTCAATATCTGTAAAATTGACTGAGTTATAGCTATTTATGGGTTTTTCTTAAGGTCAGTTGGCTGTGGCAGCCAGTCAGGGTGACTGCAGATGTAAATAATTTGTAGATGAACATCCAATGATTACTTTCTAAAAGTTAAATTAAACAATATCTAGTGATTAAAGAAATACACTTTCCTCTAAAAGTATTGGACCAGTGAGGACAATTCCTTTCCTTTTGTTGCCAACTGCTGTGGCTCAGAGGTCAGAGCAGTCGTCCTCCAATTTGAAAGTTGGAGGTTTGATTCCTGCCAGCAGTCACATGTCAAAGTGTCCCTGGGCAGGACACTGAACCCCTCACTGCCTTTAATTTGTGCCCCCATCAGTGTATGAATGAAGTTTAAAGCACTGATTAGACTGATTAGATTTCCCCTCTTCTCTCAGCTTCCCAGTTGCTTGTTTTTCCCCCACAGAAAGTTTCTGGATTTCATGTTGGTTCCACCTCTATAGACAATAAATGCAGTATGCACAGGCAGAACCCAGATCTGAGACTGAGAGGAGACATTCAGCTCTATTTAATGTTTGAATAACCAATGTAAGAGGACACACCTGGACAACACAAAACACCTGTCAGACCCATGTTCCAATACTTTTGCTTTCCTAAAAGTTTGGTGTCCTGCTACAAATAATTCTATCTTCTCAGTTGTGTATCTGATCCAGATCTAAACACCTGGAAATAAAACTTGCTCTCATCTTTTGATGTCAAATCCAAATGTTTTCAGTCAACAGCAAAAGAAAAGGAACTGGACTCACCGTTCTAGTACTTTTATAATGAATGCATATTGATAACAGACAAAAACACACAGACACACAAAACATTATCGCCCTGTAGCCATTAACAGGGGGTGATATTCAGGTGTGGGAAAGAAATCATAATTGTTTCATTATGAATCACTGTTTGTTTGAATGTTTTTGTTTGTGATGTTCTGAATGAGTGAAAAGTGCTGTATCAATGTAAAGATACCGTATTTTCCGGACTATAAGGCGCACCTAAAAGCCTAAAATTTTCTCAAAAATCGGCAGTACAGTGGTACACCGGCAGGTATACCACCGGTATGCTGCAAAACAACATTTGTTTTTCTCAGGACCCCCAAAATGGCGCCAGTGAAAAGACACGCTTACGAAGCACAGGAGAGGAGAAAATGATAGAGTGGCTGAGAGAGGCGTACGTAAGGAGACCAGATGGTTTTTTCCACACGTCACCGTCCCTGTTGGTCTGCGACTCCATGCGAGCCCATCTCACCGATGCCGTGAAAAACCAAGTGAAGCACAGTAATTCGGAGCTTGTCATCATTCCAGGTGGATTTACAAAAGAACTCCAACCGCTGGACATTGGTGTAAACAGGGCATTCAAAGCTAAGCTGCGAGTGGCGTGGGACCGATGGATGACGGACGGCGAACACACGTTCACTAAGACGGGGAGGCAGCGCCGTGTGAGTTACGCTGTCATATGCGAATGGATTGTGGATGCCTGGGCTAAAGTAGCTCCTTTAACTATTGTCCGAGCTTTCGCAAAAGCCGGCATCATTGCTGAACAGCCACCTGGCAACGAGACTGACTCCGACAATGATGAGAGGGAACCTAGCATGTTTGATCGCGAAATTGCCCAGCTGTTTAATTCAGATACAGAAGATGAGGACTTTGATGGATTTGTGGAGGGAGAATAATAAAAATAATGTAGTTGTATTGTTACATAGCAGAATAAAGTTCACCAAAACTCACCGTTTTGCTTCCGTGACCTTTTTTTTTTTTTTTTGTAAACCGCGTGCGCCTTATAATCCGGTGCGCCTTATGGTGCAGAAAATATGGTAATCTTTAAAGATGATATATACATAGGTGAAGATCATATAAATCTTGGATGCACAATGAAACTATGAAGTAAACTCTTAGGAATAACAATGTGGGAAGTTGTGAAACAGTTACATTTTTGTTTCTATGTTGACTAAATACAATAATTGCTGTGAATCCTCCAAAGCCTTCAATTTCTGGTCTCAAAACTGAAGTAAATGCAGCATCGCTACAACATTATTAAACAATAACACTGATACTATTGAAACTCTAAATTTCTAACGCTTTTAACTTAGTCATGAAGAACAGCATGAAGAACAGCATGAGGAACAGCGTTTTAGACTTAAAGAGTTATCCTAAGGAGAGCTGAGCTCAGGAGAAGAAGTGTAAAAATAATTCACATATACTTCTTAAAGTTCACTCTGTGCTTAGGAATCCCAACTTTAGGACCAAGTCTACATCCTGAAGTTTGACAAGTTTTATTCAGTCTTACAATGTGTAGTTAATCAAAGCTGAAGTTATCAATTATTATTGTCTTTTAGTCAGTTTGATGAAACTCTTAAGACAAGCCTACAAATCAAAGTTTCTTTAAGTTGTTCTTTTTACATGTGGTGTAAAAATTTATATCTGCAGTCATATAGTCTGTCATAGCAGCTATTATTGCTGGAAGTAAAATACTATGACCACTCCTTAGGCTACAACTAGTATTGTCATCAGAAAACGTGTGCATGCTATCATGCTATCAGTCTGCAGAACTTTTTTTTTATCTGAAATGGTGCAGATGGTGGAAAAAGTGGCAATGTCAGTGTGCAGTGTGAATTGAAAACAGCCGATGTCAGTTAAGGCACACAAAAAAAACACTGATTATCGTCTGCCGCCAAAGGCAAAGAAATAATGTTTTTGCTCGTGTCTGTGTGTATGTTCAGTTGCTTGTACCATTAGCAAAATATCTCATGAATCAGAACAGATTATAATGAATGAAAGTATCCCCTGGATGTACATCTACAACTGATTATTTTTGGAGTTGACCCAATTCAAGATGGCCATCAAAGCAAAATAATCCTTGCAAAACACAAAAATGTCTATACTTCAGTCAGTTTTAGAGCTAAAATTTGGTGTGGTACCAGCTGAAAGTCTTCAGTTAGTTGAGCGCCAACTTATCACGTGATATCTCTATTTAAAACTTTGCCATTGACTACTGGAATCAACTCTGTTAGTGAAATATCTTATGAACCACAAGATGGATTTTAAGGAAATTTCCATAAAGTAATTATTGGATTTACATCTACAACTAATTAACTTTTAGACTCAACCAATTCAAAGTTGGTGGACAACCAAATAGTGTTAGAAAACACAAAACTGGCTAAAAATCTGTCAATTTTACAAATAATTTGCCAAAATTTAGTGTGGTAGTAGATGGGCTTTGTCCCCAACACCTACTTCAATTGCAACACATTGTGCAACATATTTTCTTGGCAATAATTGTTGGAGTTAACCCTGTTTGTCTGTTAGCAAATTCTAAACAACAGAACAGATTTTATTGAAACTGTAATTGTTGAATGTATGTCTACAGCTAGTAACTTTTGGAGTCAACCCAATTCAAGATGAATGCCACAGCTGATGAACCTTAGCCAACACAGAAGTGGCTATACCTCAGTGAATTTTGCAGATACTGAGTTACAGTTAAGTGTGACAGTAGCTGACAGTCATTCACAACACATACTCTAAGCATTAACCGATCTTGTTAGATAATGCCATATTGTATGAGATAAAGGTATTTTCAAGGTTTGCCCAAAATGACTAGTCCTACTGCACATCTGACCACTGCACTTATACATGTCCTGCACTCCTCTCACAAATGTCTTCACCACACCTGACTTCCTCATACAGTACCACAGTTTATTACTTTCTGTTAATCATCCCTTCTAAATGTTAATCAGTAAAAAATTGCAGTTTCAAAGATCTATGAATAATGAAATTATTTCCATTGAAAGAAGCTTTTAAATATGTACAATAATTGTGATAGAGGGGTATATATATATATATATATATATCCCAAATATTAGGCAGTAAAAATAATGACAGTGAGTGCTTTCTGCAAGCTGTCACTTTGTTCTCTCACCTTCAATGTGCAGATTTACTTCAACATTCCCCAAAAGTGGATTAACATGCACTGAACAAATATAGCTTCCTTCATTCTTCATCTTAGTAAAGGGGAGGGTATAGGAGGCATCTCCTCCTGCGAGGGCCTTCAGCCCAACACCGGAGCCCTGGGCCTTCCCAGTGCGACTGGTGTGGCTGAAAAGTTTGATCCTCTCTCCACGGTTTTGCCAGTGCCACTCCACTGTGACGTTTGCTCCACGGTGGTCAGTGCTAAACTGACAGTGGAGCTTTTGCTCCGACCCCAGGGTGGCTTTCACTGATGGAGTTTGTGTTTTGACTACCATGGCGACTGTGGAAACAGATGGGAAAAGACAGAAGCATAGAGAGACACATTTAGACATAAAGACAGGCTTACCTACAATACATATTGAAGTGAATGTTGAGTTGTGTAACTGAGCTCAACTTAAGCTGCTGCTAATATGACCAACTTATGGGAAAAGAAAGTCCACCCTCTTTCAGTTTTGGGGTTTTACATATCAGGACATATTAAAAGTGATCTGGTCTTTACCAGATTCTAAACTTATTGAACTCTAACCATTTCATTTCATTATTTATTAAACAAAAAGAAAAAGCTGTGAGTGAAAAACTAAGTCAACCTTCCTTAGCAGTAAAAACCCTCAGCAGTGGTTTGCTGTAGGACTTTTGGTCTCTCACATGGTGGTGGAGGAATTCTGACCCACTCTTCTTTCCAGTGTTGCTTCAGTTCATTGAAGTTTGCAGACATTTGTTGTTGCTCAGCTCTCTGAAGGACCCACCACAGCATTTCAGTCACGTTGAGGTTCTGAACTTTGACTGGACCATTGCAGCACCTTGATTCTTCTCTTTTTGAGCCATTCTGTTGTAGATTTGCTGCTGTGTTTGGGACTGTTTTATTGTGACCCAGTTTGGTCCAAGCTTCAGCTGTCAGACAGATGGTCTCACATTTGAATCTTTGTATAGTGAGGAGTTCAAAACATGCTGTTGTCCATTTTGAGTAAACATCTCCACTTTGGTCTCATCTGTCCAGAGGACATTGTTCCAGATGTTTTGTGGTTCATTCCGATAAAACTTTACAAACCTAAGTCATGCTGCTATGTTGTTTTTAGAAAGAAGAGGCTTTCTCTTGGCAAGCCTTCAAAGCAAGTCTTACTTGTTCAGTCTTTTTCTAATTGCACTGACATGAACCTTAACCTTTAAACTTTAACCTGTTAACTGAGGCCTGAAGGAGTCTGAGATGGAACTCTTGGGTTTTTAACACTTTCTCCAAGCATTGCATAGTCTGACCTTGGGGCGAATTTTCTGGGACATTTCTGGGACAACATTTTCCACTTACAAGTAAAGTGTCTCACTGTAGAATAATGGATTACAGACAGTTTGTAAATGACCTTTAATATTTCCCAGATTGATGGTCAGGAACTGTGGCTCTGAAGTCATTGCTGATGTCTTTAGTCCTTGGCATTGTGCTAAAACACCTGTATGCTCCAAGGCAGCAAACTGATAAAACTTCTGATCAGTAGCTTCTGGCTTCTACTTTCCATCCTGAATCCTTTGGTAGCAGCAAGCGTGGACTTAGTTTTACACAAACAGATTTGCCATTTTGGCTTTTGTTTAGTAAATAATGATATCTGTTGTGTTTTTGTACACTTGAGGTTAGTTTTGAGTAATTTTAGAAGCTGGTAAAGACTAGGGGTACGAAAACCTGCATGGATATTCTCCTGAAACTAGGCATATGCTTAAAACGAAAAAACTATCCTCAAACAAATATTCAGATGTATGAAACTGTGTGTGCACATGAATCCAAACACATTTTTTGTACACTCAGATTAATGGGGAACTAAATGCGCATGAGACACCACCCTGACACCTGACACTCCATTTCAATATACAAATAGATGTAAAACTGTCCTGCATGTGTGATTATCCTCTCTGCAAGATCAAAAATGATGTCAAAATGCAGAAGAATGAAGAATTCAACAAAATGTGACTCAGAGACGCTCTTAATTTAAGTAGTGGGGCACAAAAACCTTGTGTTTGACACACTGTCCTCAGGCATTAGCAGATAAATCATCCCAAAGGGAGACAAAGAGAACTGTTTGAATTTGTTGAAAATTTTTTTTGTCCAAAAGGCCAATTTATATTGACCACAATGGATTCATGGCAACAAAAAAAGAATACAACATCCCAGTGGATGAATAGATATTTTTAGGCACTGTATCCCTGTTTATAGTTAACTTTGACAGTTAAAATGCTGACATTTAATTAAATTCCAATTAAATTCTCCAAGGTTGAAGTGGCATGAGGCTGTGCACGTTTACAAGATCATTTGATTATTGCTATATGTCAACTTTTGTGTGGAAAAAGGCTTACACCACCTTTTTTATGCATATGAACCCATTGTACATGAGGCCCCCGATCTTTTTTTATTATGTCCTTATTTGTACAACCCTAGATTTGAGGGAGGGTGGATTTTCTTTTTACCAGGACTGTATGTCCATCTATGTACTGAGTTTACCTGTGGTAGTGAGTTTCTCTGTATCAGCGATAGGTGGCCACTTGTTGTAGTCCTGCTGTCCTGGTGGAGGATGGTCAGATGGGTGTCTTAGGAAGCCAGTGACTGTAAAAAGCCCCTGACTGTGCTTGAGGGTGCAGGTGAACCACCAGTTATACTCCTTGGCCTCCTGACTAGGCCAGTGGACATGGATACCCTCTGTGCTGTATCTACGCAGCTCACACTCCAACTGCTCTGCTTCCACCCCATCCACGTATCGCCGCAGGTCCAGCTTGGATCCTATAGCAGAATTAGAAATAATAAACTTTCATAGTTTTAGTGCCATCGTCCTGACCTATAGAGCTCAACGTAGCAATGTGACAAGAAAAATAAAGACTGAGCAAATTGTATAGATTTGGCACCATTGGATAAAGCTTGAAAATGCCTTTAATTTGTCACCAGTATCATCCTGATAGGACAAAAACTACAGGAGTTATTACAGTTATGGAATTTTTAAGATTTCAAAACATCTATCTCACTCCTAGAAAACTATCTGCTCGTCTATATAATCACTTGAAAGTTACAGTGAATGTAAATAAGACCACAAAGATCAACTTACTAAGAGAACAAACAAACTTTTTACTTCTCTTATGCAAAATGGGCAGTGGTTTTTGGTGGAATTGATCCCTGATCTGACGCTGACATCTCACTGATCACATGTACTTTCTCTCTAAGACTCGGTGTCTTACCGATTATCAAGAAAGTGATGGTGTGGGGATTAAGAGGAGCGTCTCCTTTTTGACCAAACTGCAGCATAGCCTGTCTGTGGATGAGCTGGGTTTCAGTATGTCCCTCCAGGTTCTTAGCCACATGTTCATCAGTGAACTGACAGGAAAGCCACTGTATCTGCTGGTCACAGTGCACACCTAAAAATACACACAACTCACATTCACTACAGCAGATCTTATACTGCCTTTGGGAATTTACAGTATTGCTGCTGACTAAACACAAACTAACTACAGAATCTCCAATATTTAAGTAATAACAATTCAAACTTACCTGATAAAATAAAAATGTATATCAGCTTCTTCAACAGTCGACTCATTGTGATTATTCATTGGTACTTTGGTTCTTCTTGGTTCGGCAGCACAATGACGGTGTCTCAGGAAGCTTTCGCTTTCATTTTACAGAAAAAAAAACTTCCCTTGCCTGCAGCTGTTGTCACGTGACGACTGAGCATTAGGTTTCACGATAAAACTTTTAAAATATTTCAGAAAATTGCGAATGCATGCAAATAACTTCACTGCTGTAGAGACTTACTTTACTGCGTTCAGTTGTTATTTTCAGGTTTATGGAAGGCCGTGTTGACATCTAGTCAACAAAATGTTGTTTTCAAGTTACAGTGCCAAAAAAATAAATGGTTAATAATAAATTTTTAAAAAGGTAGAAAAGCAAACAAAACATATTTTATACTTCTTTTCAGACGACGCCGACAGGGCTGCAGAACCGAAAGTGTCCAGGGGCGTCGCTGTGACGACATCTCTTAGCTCGTCGTGTCGCTCTTAATTATCGTCACACGCTGACGCGATAAGCCGGAAGCGCTTTTTACAAAAATTCTTCTGAGCATTTATTCGTTTAGTTGGCTTCACTGCGGTTTATGTTGAAGTATTATTGTATGTTTAAGTGACTGGACAGGTTCCCACCGATAGACAGTGAAACAGGTATCTTAGCTGACTCTACCTTCACTCCGCAGCTGCGATCTGACACTAAATATGAATAAAGGTAAAAACATTTTTACTCTTCTTAATGTTCTTTTATGGTCAAAGTATTTTTTACAGCATTTCTGTAACTTTAAGCGTACAAGTTTTTGTTTTTAAATATAAGCTAAAATGACTGAATTAAGATATTATTAGTTGGCATGATAACGAAATGTTCAATGTTAAAAACAAACTTTCAGATGAAAGAACTTTAAAATAAACTTTGTATTTAGGTTAAAAAAACAGGAAAATTACAATGTTTTGACAATTAACATCTTTAGTTTCATTGAACAATGTTAAAAGTTGTCATCTGTCACAGATTTGGCAAATTGAAAACTCATCAAACATTTAATGTTTGAGTTTACCCAAAGATTGTGTTTTTACTGCAGAAAATTGCCATTACCATTTCAACATTTTGCTGATAAAAAAGGACAAATTAAATTGGTTGATTTTTTTGGAATATATGTATTTAAAAACATGAACTAACAGCCTGTTAGGTTGTTGGAAAAGTCTTTTTGCACCTTCAGGAAAATAATAGCTTTTGTTGGAGCAAAAGTTGATGTCAAAACAATTCAATGAAAGATTCTGGGTACTTTTCCTATTAATGAGCAGTGCCTATTTAGGATCAGAGTCCAAACTACTAACCAAGAAAAAAAGGTTTTTGTTTCATTAGGAGACGACCAGGCAGGAAAATCATAAATTCAGTTGTTGGAGCCAAGTTTCAGCTGAGGCAGCTGATCATGTACTACATTAAATGAGTATTGTTCTTAAATGAAACAATGCCTTTTTTATGTAGCAGTTTTTGACAGCAGCTTTACAGGGTAGTGTCTTGTCATGGAGCATTTTTTTTTTTTTTTTGTAAATGTTCACCACAAATTCTTAATTGGATTTATTGTAAATCTGGACCTTGTTGGCAATGTTAAAACTGATTTTCCATTGATTAAAATAAGAAAAATGTCCATGATATCAAACCTGTTGTTGAGGTATTGATTGCCATCTCCCCTACTCCCTATATGACAAATATCTCCATACTAAGTGTGGAATTGTGCTTTTGTTTGTTTCATATAAACATTTTTATAGGTATTATTGGACCTGTATAAAACTGAAATTCCAAAATAATCTTCTTGTCCAAAGCAGATAGATGATTCATCACTGAATACCACTTTGATTCAATCCACAGCCCATTACTGGACCCTCAGTTTTTTCTCTTCAGCCCGTAATGACAGTTTTATGTTTGGCTATTCTGGATGAAAATCACGTTTTATAGTTCACTCACAAATATGGACTCTTGTTTCTGTCCATGTGGTGGTGGTAGTGTTTTAAGTTTTAAATCTTCTAGTTTTTTTGTCCTGAAACATTAGTATTTGTTTTGATCTTTGATCTGTTCAGATCTTGAGTTTGTTTCATTTTTTAAAATATATTTTCTTTGTTTGTATTTGCTCTAAATTTATGGACCCATCTGACCTAAAAAAATGAAGATCTTTTTGTATTGAATGACCTTTTGAAGAAGTTTTAAAATCCTCCCTCAATGCGGTCATGTTTCCTGTCAATCAGCTATAACAGTGTTAAGGTCTGCAAAGCACATGTTTGCAGGTTATTTAGACTTGTGTTTGTATGATGTTTTGCTCCACCTAAGCCAGGGGTCTGCAACCTGTGGCTCTAGAGCCACATGTGGCCTTTTAGCCCCTCTGAAGTGGGTCCTTGTAACTTAGACCAAACAAGACATGAACCTGTGTACGTTTCAGATATTTTTTTCTGTGGTTCACAAGATATTTTGCTAACATTTCAGACAAATTAACACACATTGACAAAACATTGTCACATTGCCTTTAGCGGTCTGCAATAAAAAGTTGTTTTATTATAAGACTGGCTATTGTTTAGATCAGTGGTATCCAATCCTAGTCCTGAAGGGTCACTATCCTGCATGTTTTAGTCTTTTCTCTGCTCTTCAGCAGGTCTTCAAGTTCTGCAAAAGCCTGTTAATCACTAATTCATTCAAACCTAGTGTGTCACAGCAGAGAGACATCTAAAACATGTAGGATAGTGGCCCTTCAGGACCAGGACTGTACACTACTGGTTTAGATGGATGTAGGCTGCAGTCTACCAGACCTCAGTCAAACAAGAACTAACGATTAAAGTAATTAATTTATTTAAATTTCAATTCAGTGTATTTATGTAGTACCAAGTCACAACAAAAGTCATCTCAGGGCATTGTACAGAAATATTCACATGCATTATGAAAGCCATTCATCCACCCAGGCAGCAGCCTAAGCACAGAGGCCCAGACTTTCCTCTCCCCAGCCACTTGGGCCAGCTCCTCTGGGAGAATCCCAAGGCTTTCCCAGGCCAGCCGAGAAACATAGTCCCCCCCAGTGTGTCCTGGGTCTTCCTCTGGGCCTCCTCCCGGTGGCACGTGCCCAGAACACTTCACCGGGAAGGCGTCCAGCAGGCATCCTAATCACATGCCTGAGCCACCTCAACTGGCTCCTCTCGACGTGGAGAAGCAGCGGCTCTACTCTGAGCCCCTCCCGGATGACCGAGCTTCTCATCCTGTCTCTAATGTCCTTTTTCCACTGGCTCTAAAGGTCCTGGCTCCACTCTACTCGGCTTGCTTTGCACGTGTTTCCACCTGCATTTTTTCAAGGCCGGTCCCTGCTTTTGTTGGTGGCGCAAGCTTAGCTCCTGTTCACTCATTGGTCGTGGCTGTGGTCAGATTGAAGCGTAAGAAGAGCGAAGAATACAACTGTACCGTATTAAAAGTTTTATAGTAATAGGACTATAAACAACAGCGTTAGCTTACCCAACAACATTTATGCCGTCTATCCCCCAGCTGAAGGCGCTGTAAAGCCTGAAATCTCCAGCGGATAACAGCTGTCCTACTCCGTGCAACAATCGCGGCATCCAGAGCATTTCTTCCACTGCGTCTCTCTTCCTGAAGTCTCAGGAGAATCCCCATAAGTTTAAAAAAACAAACAACACATGGCCAAAGTTGTCCATAGCTCTTCCGAAGTCTGGAGGTGTGACTTTGGAGCCCCCCCTCCCACCAACACAAGGAGGCGTTCCTCTGCTACTGACCAAACTGGCCGGTGGAAACGGGAGGCATTTTTTACAGAGCAGAGTAGAGTAGAATAGAACGTGGCTGCTCAAATAGAGCCAGTGGAAAAGGGGCATAAGTATTCACAATCTCGTTCTTTCGGTCACTACCCAAAGCTCGTGACCATAGATGAGGGTAGGAACGTAGATCGACCGGTAAATCGAGAGCTTCGCCTTTTGACTCAGCTTTCTTCTCACCATGACAGACCGGTACAGCGCCCGCTTCACTGCAGATGCTGCACCAATCCACCTATTGATCTCTCGTTTCATTTTTCCTTCATTCATGAACAAGACCCCGAGATACTTAAACTCCTCCACTTGGGGCAGTGGAGGAGTTTGGGGCAGAATTGCATTGAATCGTCACTTTATCACAATCTCCCATCCTGAGCAGCACATTGGTCACAGTGGAAAGGAACAATTCCCTTTTAACAGGAAGAAACCTCCAGCAGAACCAGAAACAGGATGAGAGGCCATCTGCTTTGACAAGTTGGGGTTTGAGAGGACAGGAAAAAGACACAGACAAACATAGAATGACTGGATCTAGGTGTAGTTTCTATGGGAAGAAAAAAAAGACAAACACATGTTAATGATGGAAATAATTACAAATACAGACATGGAGAGAAGTGAGGAAATGTGGGCAGTTTGTCCTCCTGCAGTCTAAGCTTTTAGCAGAATTAAGGGATAGCTCAGGAAACCGAGCCAGCCCTGTTTCCGTATTTAAAACATGTAACCATATGATGTTGGTAAATCAACCTTGCTGAGTTTGCAGGTTACAATGATTTCTGCACTCATGTGTTTTCAGATTCAGCAGTTCTTCAGGGGGCATTCCTCCGAGCGGATAAACTGTCTCTCCCCTCCACCCTCTCCATGATTCAGAAAGCAGACTGGAGCCGTGTAAAGCACCCAATCCTGCAGGCTCTCAGAGAAATCTGTGGCATCGATGCACCTGGGGATCAGCCCAGCCTTCCATCTCTGACCTGGAAAAAGAGGATTGTTTGTGTTGTGTGGTTGAAGTTGTTGAGCAAAGAAGCTGAGGAAGATGTTGAGAAGGCGTGGAGGGAGAATCCTTTCTTCTCCCTCCAGAACAGCCTTCCTGAGGTGAACCGTGTTGTCTTGCTGGAGCTGGTGAAGTCGATTGCAGCTGCAGACGTTTTTGCCAGTTTTCTCCTTTGTCTTCCTCCATCTCAGATCTGCACAGAGCTGGAACGGCTGGCAGAACATGTCAGGAGTGATCCTATTGGGGCAGATGATGTCCTCTTTTTTCTAGATGTGTGGTGGGAACTGTGGAAGGGCAGAGACGAAAACACAAGGAAAGAAGGAAGCGTAGAGAAGATATTTGCCAATCAGTTTTCACGTCTCTCCTTGAGGTCCCCTCGTCTATCCCCGCAGGCTGCAAAAAGGTTAAAGCTGGACATATCTGATTCACCAGCATCTTCAGCTAATACTGAGGTTCTGCACATCCTCTTTCATGCTCTTAAAGACCTGGCAGATGACATATCCTCCACAGACCTGTGTTTGCAGTCCCTGTCTGTTTGCCTGGATGCTCTTCACACATCCTTCCTAATAGATCAGGAAGTTGTTCTTCCCGTCAAAGAGAAGTTGCACATCCTGTGTAAAGTTGTCACCACCAGAAGTAAAAATGAGACACCAAGCCCTGAACACATTCGAGAGACTCTTAGAGATCTCCGTGCTTCTCACTCACCGTCTCGTTTTCAGCCCAGCAGGATGAAGTTGAGTGAAGCCCTGAGGATTATAACAGAACTCACACAGTTTTGGCAAGAAAAAGGTCTCCTCGGAGTCCATAACTGCTCAAATCCTTCTTACCCTGCATTCCAGCTGCAACAGAGTGTCCAGAGAGTTCTGACAGCTCTGGGCAAAGCTCCTGAAGCTGTGAGTGAGAAGAACACACTCAGGGGTTTGCTGAAGTCTTTGTCTCTCCCGGACGTAAAGATCTCTGCTGAAGTGCAGCTTCAGGTCACCAGCACTATCATCAGTCACCGCCTGGAGGACTATGAGAGCTTTGCTGAGCTGTTTGCCAGCCAGGCCTCCTGGGCTCATTCCGACAAGTGCTGGATGGACTGCCTGGAGAAGAACCAAGCAGCCTTCAAGCAGCACACCCCCCTCCTCAGCCTCTCCTCCACTCTCATGACTCAGCTACAGACTGAGAGCCTAAACTTCAGCCAGTGCAGGAAAGTGATGAAAATCACAGCAGACATTTTCTCTGCTCTGTCTTTAGAAGACAAAAACAAAGCACTGGCTGACATGCTGAGGTTATCCAGCAGAGGGTTCTTCAGCTTCTCCGTCCCCCCTGCTGTAACGGATGGTTTCCAACAGGAGCTCAACATGGTCTTCAACTGCATCATTCAGGGAGGGGGTGGAGCCTTGGCAGCCACATTGCAGGGTAACCTGAGCACTGCAGTCTCTTTAGTATCGAGAGTAGCCTTTCAAAACCCAGAGGCAGCGTTGAAGTCCTGCTGCTACTCGGCTGTTTTCAATAAGGGAGCGTTCTGTCTTATGGCCAAGATCCTACAGCAGCTGCCTGGACTCCGAGGGCAGAGGAGAGAGAAGGATGAAGAAGATGGAGAGAATGTTGTAGGTGGTACTAATCTGCTCTGTAGGTGTTTACAGGAGACAATCAGGACCAAATCCCTGTCGGTCAGTGAAAAAGAACAGCTCCTCAGGTTTCTTGGTCTGTTGATGACGTCTGATATGATATCTGAGGGAGGAGAGAAGAGACAAAGCTTTCTGTCACCTCAAGAAGTTGTGAAATCCTTCGTCCTGCCCAATCTCTCAGTCAAAGGTGAGGATCCTACAGCAGTTTGATCAGGCTTTATTCTACAAGTGTTTGATTTTTATTGGCATGTCATCAATAATAATAACCAATAACAAGGTACAGGTATGTGGATATGGTTAGATTTGAAACAATTAGACTTGATGCAATGCATGGTCACCGACCACCTGTCACGCCAGAGTTTTAAACTGAGATCATCCTATGGTCAGAAATGACAGCTGTGACCATTTTGGTCAAACCTTGAAAACAACATTATGTGCAATCTTTTGTAATCTCATATGATCTGTTAGCACTTGTAGTATGAGTTGTAATTGACTCGCAGCTACTACCACACCAAATTTTTGCCGGATAGCTGGAAAATGTACTAATTTATAGCTGTTTTTTGTAGACGTAGCTGCGATCATCATCGTGAATTGGGTTGATTCCAAAGGTTAGTCAGCTGGAGATGTCAATCCAGTGACTACTTTCTAAAAGTTTCATTAAAATTTGTTCAGAAGACGCACACACAAACATGAGCAAAAATATTATTGCTCTGTCTTCAGCGATAAACATCAACATTGAATCAAAAAATTCTAAAATATAATTAAATCTGAAACATTTCCTGTAAAACAATTTATGTATTTTTTCACTCTCTGACCAAACTTGAAAGATGAAATATTTTACTGACTAAACGCTCAGCATTTATTGTAAATAAATGACTTTTTTTCCCTTTAACCTAACTAATAATAATATTTCAAGCTTAAGAGAAGAATGAAGACATGCCAGCTGACTCCATCTGTGTTTCCGAGTTTATAAACTCTTTGGAGAAAACTTATTAAAGCTTAATTTGTGTGCAACTTGAATGAATATCAAAATAAACTTTTGCTTTTGGTTACTCAACCAGGCGAGCCGTCAACATGCTGCTTTTGCTGATGCGTTTGCCATTAGGTTTAACTCTGTTATTGTTTTGTGGTTTGAAGAGGTTCTGCAGTCTAAGAATCTAAGATTATTACTTAATATTAAATCTGAAGGGTAATTTTAAATGCCTCCTATCAGGAAAATGAGCTCACATGTCAGCAGAAAGATTTCTCTGATAAACATTGGACATCATATGGTGCCGATAAGCTGTCAGATTCATTTTAAGGATATTTAAAAATTTCCCTCAGCTTTGACTCAGTATTATGTAACCATTCTTGGCAGAATTCATTTTGCCTGAAATACTGATGTGTTAGTCCACCTGTTCTCCATCTCTTCCATATTTCTCCAGGTAATGGCAGCATCGATACAGAGTTCAGTTTGCAGCTCCTCCGCTCTGCTTTGTCTGTGAACATCCAGGAAGCAGCCCCTTCCCCTCACTGGGTATTGGACTGCTCTCCCTTCCCCCTCCTCCATGTCCTGGCCCAGCTTTACAACCAGACTCTCAGGTATGTATTGAGACAGTGCTCAAAACCCTCCACCAAGATCTAAAGTTTTATTCCTTTTTCACACTGCTCAGTTACTATTTTTCATTATAAACCTATCTGGACTCTGCTAGATGCTGGAAGCAGCCACCAGAGGGCGGTGTCTACGTCCGTTCCATGGACACCAAAGAGCTGCTGGAGTCGGTGCTGACCACACTGGGGCAGGTAGTAGGGGCAGAAGTGGCAGCAGCCCCCAGCAGATGGTCAAGAGCTCTGTTCTGGCTCCACAACAAGGTGGAGAATCTGGACTGGACGGTTCACTTTCACCTGAAGCCAGTGTGGGGGCAGCACTTTAAAAATGAGGTGCCCTCATCCCTGCTGCAGGTGTGTCACCTGCCTGAACAGGTAGGAACGCTTTATACAAGAATTGACTGGAACTCAGCATACAGCTGCAGTCAGAGGTTTTGGATTTTTATTGATTAACTTGAACCATTTGTTTAATCCAGAGTGGAATGATTATACAACATACAGCTTCAATGATTTTTTTAAAACAAGAATTGGTGCACAAGTTTGAATTTGTTGTGCATTTTCCCGAATCAACATAGGATCAGAGCTACACATATATACCAACACCCTACTAATATTTGGCTAAATGTCCCTCAGCATGTTGCAGCTCGGTCACAAGCTTTTTGTATCCATCAATAAGCTTCTAGTATAATTTAGAAAAGTATTTGACCACTCCTCTTGGTAAAATTGATAGTTTATTTAAGATGGTTGGTTTCCTGGCACAGACCCAGCTTTTAAATGTAGTCTACACATTTTCAATCAGGTTGATGTCAGAGCTTTGGGAAGTTAAATACAGAAGCTTAATGTTAACTTGTTTTATCCAATCAGAAACCAGTTCTGATGTGTGTTTGGGATCATCGTCCTGTTGGAACATCGAACTGGGTCCAAATTTCAACCATCTAGGTGTTGGTTTAAGGTGAAGTTGAAGAATTTGTCTGTAGTCGTCCTCCTTCATTATTCCACCCACCTTATGCACCAGTACCACACCATGATGCTACCACCACCATGCTTGATAGTTGGTACAGTGAATTTAGGTCTGAAAGCCTCAGTTTGACTCCTCCAAACATACTTCTCATCTTTATGGCCAAAGAGCGCAATTTTTGCCTCATCTGACCATAAAACTTTTCTCCAGGAGGCTTTTGACCTGTCCTTGTGGGCAGCTGCAAAGTTCAGTCCAGCTTGAAGGTGTCGATCTTAAAGCAAGAGTTTCTTTCTTGCTCATGTCAATGTAAAACTGTCTTCACTGTGGACAGTAACACTGGTGTTCCAACAGTTTCCAGTTCATGGCAGACTTGAGCCTTAGTGGTTCCTGGCTGTTCCTGAACTTTCTAACCAATTTCCTTTCATCTAAAGGGGACAAATGAATATTGGTCAGTCCAAAAAGTGCTGCCAAACAAATTATTTTTATGCTGGCAAAGAGAAACCACCTGCTGCAGTCAGTCTCAATCACTAACAGGAAGTTAACGAGTTGAATCATGAGTTCATCTCGTCAAGTTGAAGATTTTAGATTCTCCAGCATCACTTATTAACAGATTTATGTTAATGTATGTATATAATTACCATGTATGCATAGTTCTGACCCTATCTATATCAGAAAAAATAAAACAATAAATTAAACTTTACACCCAGTTCTTACTTTTCATTGTAGTGTGTTGTATCATCATTCAGCAAATGGTAAACAAACAATTCAAATGAATCTTTGAAAGCCCAAAGTTAATTTGATGTTCTTGCACATGATCAGTGCGTGTAAATGTCTGACTGCAACTATATGTATATTCTTTCATTTACTTTTTTAATAAGTAGTGGTTAATTTGAATCTGTGAAATTAGCTGTTTTGTCTGTGGGAGTTCACACTCAGAAGCTTACATTTTCAACTTTTTAGTTTTAGAAGTTCTTAAAAACAGTTTTAATCATTAGTTTGTTGTTTTAGGTATTCTTCAAGCTCTTAAATTTATTTTTGAGTCAATGGTTTGCAGTTATTGTTGTTTATTTTTCAGGCAACTGTTTGTTCTTTCTTTTAAAACTTCTTGATCTTATTTTTAAAGCAGAATTGGTTCACTTGAAAAAGCTTCAACCAATTATTTCACAATAAAAATATTAATATTAAAATAAATCAGTCTGTCTTGTGTCCAGCCAAGGTCTTCTGTTCATTACTTCTGCATTTGGACAAGTGTTCATGAGCAGTTAGGATAAACTTCACTTTAGATGAAAACAGAAAGCAGGAGGACTCAAAATCACAGATGACTTTATCTCTGAGACGATTCTTTTGTTTTTGCCTAATTTTGGATGGTTTGCTGTGATGTTTCCCCCCCTGCAGGAGTGGTCAGGCTTGGACCTGCCTCAGTACAGCCAGGGCACAGGTCTTTTAGCCTGGATGGAGTGCTGCTCTGTGTCCGATCCCCTGCAGTCCATCATGCTGTCCCATCTGTCCCTAGACCAGCACCGGCTCGACCACATCAGCATGTTCAGTAAAGGCCTTCTGGTGACACTGACGCAGACCCTCCCCTGGTGCTCTGTCTCTCAGTGGAGCCGACTGCTGAGAGTCCTGAGGGAGCTGATTGTCTCAAATCGTCTGAATGTCCCCTTCTCTCTGGAATATGTGGACTACCTGCCCCTGCTAGACCTGAGACAGTTCTCATGTGAGCTACGCTTGTCAGTTTTGCTGCTTCGAGTCCTTCAGCTGCTCTGTGGCTCCAGCTGCTCTGACTGGCTGCCAGCTGAAGGCTGGGCCCACGTTAGCAGGTTGTACGCTCATGCTGTGAAGGAAATGATGAACTCAGTAAAAACCAAGCTCTCTCTTCCTTCACCGGCTGCTGCTTCAGTATCTCCACCAGCATCCAGAGACTCAAATTCATCTATCAAAGCTCCTAGAATGTACACAGATTCCCTGAAAGACACAGAAAATCCTCTTCAGAAAATAAACAAATCAAAAACTGAGGAGGAGGTGGACATGGCTCCGAGTCAGGAAGTTCTTTTTGTTCTGAGCCAGCTCTTCTGCCACGTTCAGCACATCCAGGTAGGAACAGTTAGCACCACTCTCAGACTGTAACTGGGAATAGTTTTTTTCTGACTTTTGGTAGTAGTACATCGCACAGAGCAGACAAAATTTGCAAGAAAAAAATAATGTAGGTCAATAGGATTTTGGTTAAACAGATGAGAAAATCCATCTCTCTTTGAAGCTCTACAGCTCAGACATACCTGACAGTAGAAACATCATTCAAAGTTTAAACTAATCACAGAAAGCTGGACTTTACATGTCTTAACTAACATTTTGATATCTTTTATATATATATATATATATAAGTGACATGTGGTGAGGTTCATGGTTGGTGAAGCACTGACTCCTTTAGAGTCAGATTTACAAATATATAAACCCAAAAGGGTAGTTTGTTTAATTGGCTGCTGGTTATTTCACATCTCATCAGCGTTCTCCACACACACACACTCTCTCTCTCTCACACACACACATGTAACGTTACAATAACCGTTTTGGCAGTCCGATGGAGCAAAACAAAAGTTAACGGCTGGCAGCAGTGCACGTGACTGTTACTGGCCTCTGCCTAAAAGGACAGCAGCAACAAGCTCCCGTTGACTCACGTGTGCCCCCTTTAGTGCGTCAGAGTACTGCCCTGCCTCACCCTGTGCCTTTTCATTGCGGTTTTATGTCCCATCAGCAAAACTAAATATGTCACTAACAAACATTAAACGTAAATGGTTAAAGACATTAGCCAGACTGTGGAAAATCAGGCTATATAAACAATTGCAGTTTGTGATGGATTGCACATTCAGAGGTGAGGATCGGCTCGTTGCTGCCGCACTTTGCGTTTCACCCTTGTATTTGAACAGGAAATATGCAATTTCAGTGATTTTGACTATAATAATGTTTGAAATTAGTCATACATAAAGATCAGTGGACAAATATTAATATTCATTTTATGTTATCATTTTTTTTTCTTGTCATGATGACAGGTGAGGCTCTCCCTCACCTGCCTCCCCTGACCGCACATCCCTTATATATATATTTAACTGTACATCAAAATCCTTGCATTTGTTTTCAAACAGTGTGTAAGACTTGTGGTTTTCTCTCAAATCCTCCCAGAATGCAGAGTTCACAGCCAAGCTTTTACAGATTCAGGTTTATTTTAGCTCAAAATATTTGCTTCAAAACAGGAAGTGAAGGGTCTTTAACTTGTCATGTCTCCTACTTACACACAGCGACTGCTTGAGGCTTATTTTTTAGTGTGCCTCTAATTAACTTGGCAGTCAGGGAGTGACAGACCCAGGTGTTTAGTTCACCATAATAAGCCACTAACAACAGCAGGTTTCATGTTTATTTTGATCTTGGCTCTCTTTACACTTTTTATACAGTTCAGACATCAAAATGTAGGCTTACAAAATGATGTTGTAATTTTGATCAGTGGCTGCATTGGCACCTTTCATTTCTTCAGAAATCATTATAGATTTAAATTTATGCACCACCACAACACAAAAAAAGTTAATTTAAAAACAAGTTCAGTAAACAGTTTGTACTTGCTCCGATTTCAACCGCAAAGAAAAAAGTAAAAAATAACTCAGAAACTAATTCAGAACCATTAGTGCTCCAGTCTTCCTCTGTGAAATTTGTTTTCAGGTGATGATGCCAGGAGGCCAGTCGGAGCCTCTATTCCTGTGCAGTTTGGAGATCCTCAGTCACTATGAGGCCATCATGGCTGCTTTCCCAGACAGCTGCGGCCCTGCAGAGAGTGACAACACCCGCCACTTCTTCTCCACCATCACTGACAACCTGGACAACCAGGAAATGAAGGCTGTGCTGCAGCAGAAAATCGCTCAGCTTGTGTCGTCGGCAGCCTGAAACAAATCAACAAAACAAACATACTGCACTCAGCTGGATTAAGATCTTCTGAAGAGATTGATTTGGAATAAGTGAATAAAAATCGATTATTAAATATTATTTCATTCCACCATCGTGTAACAATATCAGATTAATTTGAATCAGAAAAAATGTTTAAGTTATCTACTGTGTACTTGTAGCATTTTGTCTCTCAATTAACATACGTTAGCCTTATGCATTCCCTCACTAATTTTATCAAGGGCCAGGAGAGGCATCCAGTGTAAAACACTTAAATCTTTCATGTGAGTTCACTCACTGTAGTGACCCCTCAGAAGGGAGCAGCCTAAAGAGAAACATGGTTCTATTTGTAGTAGAGTCTGGTTCAAAGCCAGTTACATGCATGGCTTGATCTAAAGATGTTATGTGTTTCAATAAACAATTGGAAAGTCATGTACACCCAGCTCCATCTCAGACTGTACAGGCCTCAGTTAAAGGTGAAAGTTCATAACAGGACAAGTCTTTATCTAATTCCTGACATGTTTAGGAAGGGTTACAGGGGGAAAATTCTATATATATATATATATATATATATACATACAGGGCTGTAGCCAGACTTTAAAAAATACTGAGGTCAACCACTCATTATCCCCTGCACATCAGTTACAATGAAGACCAAAACTTAATTAAAATAGAAGCATTTATTTAAAACATAAGTGACTTGAATGTGTACATGACATGTATTTGTGTGTGTTTGTAAATCCATGGGGATCAACTTCATCTGGAGCAACAGAGGACTCAGGGCACAAGTGACTTGTCATGGTTGTGCCCTGAGTCCTCTTCAGATGAAGTTGATCCTCGGAATTGAAGGAGAATATTTTCAGCAAGTTACCTCGGTTGTGTTTCACCGTAAGTGGCGCTCTTCTTCTTCTGGTCTTTATTTTAGCAGTAAGGTAGCAAAGCTGCACTCTTCTTTGTAGACATTGAGTTTGGCTGCAGCTGCACACAGTTGCAGCGCCTCCTACAGTAAACTGGTGGAGCTACGCAGAGAACCACGCTGTTCAAGAATTGTTTTGATTAATTTTTTTATTACAACTAACATTCAAGGAAAACAAGTCAGTACATCGAAGTTTCTCATTGTCTAAGTCAGGGTTTTAACTCCTATCTTCTTCCAGCCCACATCATCTGTGGAAGGAACAACCTGTCTCAGTTTCTGAACACAAACCTCTTCACAAACTGTAAACTCATCGTGGAGAGTCACAAGCATTCATTTTGCATTTAAAGGCCTACCATACAGATCATTTTCATAACAGTTTCTTTTGGACATCTCGCAGTCATTGAGTCAACCATGAACTCCTCTGTAGACCGAAGGATTTTAAAGTCAAATATGAGGCCATCTGTCCAACAGCTGAAGCTTGGACCAAACTGGGTCATGATGCAACAGGACAATGATCCCAAACACAGCAGCTAATCTACAATATAATGGCTCAAAAAGAGAAGAATCAAGGTGCTGCAATGGTCCAGTTAAAGTCCAGAACCTCAACGTGACTGAAATGCTGTGGTGGGTCCTTCAGAGAGCTGAGCAACAACAAATGTCTGCAAACTTCAATGAACTGAAGCAACACTGGAAAGAATTCCTCCACAACCATGTGATAGATCAATAAAGTCTAACAGAAAACCACTGCTGAGAGTTATTGCTGCTAAAGGAGGATCTATAATCATGGGGTGAACTTAGTTTTTTAACAAAAAAGTTTTCCTTTTGGCTTAATTTTTGTTTAATAATTAATGACATGGTGGAATCTGTGGTTTTTTAATATACGTTTGAGGTTAGATTTAAATAATTTTATAACCTGATAAAAAACAGAACATTTTTGTTATGTGCTCTGACATAAAACTGCAGAATTGAAAGAGGGTAGAGTGTCTTTCCTTATGGCTGTAGTGGGTGAACTTGCAGTAAAGACGGCTAATAGTGACTACTGCACACAAGAAACAGTAGAGCACCATGCTCAGCTGTACCACTGCACCAATATGCCAAAAATATTTAATATAACAATTGAATTTTTATGAATCACACTATTTGTTGCCTTCAAACAACTTTAATTTCACTAAAGACAGAATCGATAGTGTGTTTAGGGACTTCACAGGACAGTTCTGGTTAAATTTGTTTCAGAAAAAAAGGTGCTGACTGGAAGCAAGTTAATTATGCTAGAAGCAGAAAAATAAAATGATGAATGGACAAAGAAAATGGATCCTTTCAGGATTCAAACCAGTCTTTTGCTTGAAAGATGGAGCCTTTCACCTCTAGGCCAATGACTTAGCTTCAGTAGACATTGTTTTTCAAGTCTATGCTATATCAACTGCTCCAGTCTTCAGTTGGACTTTCAATTTCTTACGAGTTACGAAAGAAACACGTCCTATCTTTTTTTCTTTTTTTTTTTACAGAACATGTAAAGCAGATGGTGAGGTGAGCTTCTGTTTAAGCAGCAGGGCTGGGCGTTCAAACACAAGATTCAAATGTGAGGTGATGAAAATAGTCTTGTTCCAAATGTTTAATTTTATTGAGAAGTGGAAATATTGACATTGTGTGACTTCTTTGTTGATGGTGAACTTTTCCAAAATAATTACTCACTGGAAGCAAATCATTTCGGCTAGCTGCAGAAAAATAAAACATTAAATGGCCAAAGGGAATGAGAGGAGATCTAAGGAATCAAATCCAGGTCTTCTACATGAAAGGCAGGAGCTCTAACGCTGCAGCATGGACTGTACCACTGTCAGAATAAAGGGGGAACATATTTTTTAAAAGGCATAAATGTATTGTTTTGCCTACATAAATGGTGGATTTGCTTTTTGTTTGTTATATTGCTTAAAAGTAGTTTCCTTAAATGATTTATTGGGGAGACAAGCTCTGTTTTTTCCAAAATTGTGGGGGTCCAGACCCCCCTGACACCCCAGGATTTACACCCATGGACCTTGGCTCTAATATAAATGATTAAATCCATTATTCTGTAAAAATGTATAATGCCTAAACAAATTGTAGCTGAGTTCCAACAGTAATAAGTTCCTAATCCTCATGTCCCTACAGCCTTCACATTTATTGTGTCCTTGGAACAGCTCATTCTTTCAGTCATGATCCATACCTCATGACCGTAGGCGAGGGTTGGAATGTAGTTGGATAGTAAATCGAGAGCTTTGCCTTTTGACTCAATTCTTTTTTTCACCACAACAGACTGCCTTCATTACTGAGGATGAGGCCCCAACCCTCATGAACAAGACTCCCAGGTACTTGAACTCCTCCGCTTGAGGCAGAAACTCATTCCCGACCCAGAGGGAGAATTCCACTGTTTTCCAGTTGAATCCTTCTAATCCAATCCAAATGATTTCTCAGTCAGATTCGATATTGTGTTGTTGAGTGTCAGCATCAGTCCTCAGATGTTGTATTTATTTATTTTCACAGACAACAGTGCTGGTTGTACATAACAACTTTTGCCACTAAATCTCAATACAAGATTCTTGCACAAAAGCAGTTGTGTAAAACATGAAGAAACCTTAAAACTTACTCCTTTGGTTTAATATTTAGGAACCAATGAACTCTTCAGTCTGCCTTTGTCTTGTCTTTGTCCCCCTGCTGTCTCCTCTGTCTTTGGTAGAGTCGGTTTGCTTTCCTAAGCAGCAGGATAAACCAGTAGATCTGAGGAGCCAGGATGACCAGGTTACCCACATTGCACTGCAAAGGCAGATGAAAGGCCACTTTGTGGAGAGGAATCCCAAATTGCCGGCCGTACATATAGTACATGAAAGGAAAGACAAGGATCCGACAGGTAAAAAAGGTCAGGAGCACAAAGAAACCATTGATTCTGTGCAGTCTGGTGTTGTCGAGACGTAGCTGGAGATCAGGAAGAGATGAGGCAAATTAATCTGGAGCTCAATCAAACCACTGTCAAAAAGTTTGAATTTTTAGCCACTTGCTTTAATTTGAACCTAATTTAGTTAAAAGAGACAGTTTTAGTGCAAAAAAAGGTGTTGCTGTTCATGTCGTTTACCTGAATGAGAATCTTCCCAGTAGAGACGAAAGGAGTGCTGAGCTCTGTGGTGAACAAGCAGCCAATGAAGAAATCCCCCAGGCCTCTTCTGAAAAACTGACATTCAGACACAGCACAGTCAGCAATAAGCCAAAGCAGGCAGGATTTATAACGTGTAGGCACCACAGACTCATATGTTGGTGTAGATTCTCAGTCATCCGGCCAGGGGCGGCTCCAGATAATTTTTTCTGCAGGTGCTAAGGGGGTGCTAAGCATTTTATTGAGGGTGCTAATGAAGGATTATTTGTTCTTACAGTTCTCAACACACACAGACGCAAGCACAAACATATATAATCATATATATATGGTATATAAATGAAGAACAGAATGACATATACATATGTATCTGTGATAGGCCGATATCT
>NC_051431.1:30433119-30463139 GCF_001649575.2 Kryptolebias marmoratus | reverse complement strand
ATGGTGCGTTTAAAGACGGCTCGGAAAAACACATCCCCACATGTTAACAACGAATTAAACAATTGCAACGGCTGGAAAAAGTGCGGGGGATATAGGGCATACATAAGGGAAGTGGGGGACATGTCCCACACATACCCCGGTTATGCCTTTGCTAGGGGGTGCTACGGGGGTGCTATGACTTTTCCAGGGGGAGCTATAGCACCCCCTAGCGCCCCCTGGCGCCGCCAGTGCATCCGGCACATGGCAAATCCAAAAAAACAAACAAAAAATAGGAGTTTCAAGCATTAAACTACACAAGATGCTTCGTTATGCACGTGAACTCACATGCAGATTAACTGCAGACTCATAGGATGAGTGACGATAACAATCATGGTCATTAGAGGCTGACTCAAACAGACTCCCACACCCTGCTCTGCTGTCAGCTATATTCAGTTCTTCTGATCATTGATAAAACATCACAACACAACTGATATTAATGAAGTCCAAACTTCCCTTGAGGGAATGCATATCGCCCGCCACCTTTCATGACAAAGTTTTACCACATCCAATTTTCATCCAATCTCTGTTAAACTGACTGAGTTATAACGATTTCTGTGTTTTCTAAGGTCAGTTGGCTGTGGCAGCCATTTGAATTGGTTTGGCTCCAAAGGTTATTAAGTTGTAGAGGTACACCCAACCATTATTTACTTAGTCTCATTAAAATCCATTCAATAGTTTGAGATAGTTTGCTAACAAACAAGACAAAGGGAACTCCAATTGGTTAAAGGTTAAGGTTTCATTAAAATTCATCTAAAGAGACAGCCACAACTGCTTTTGGTAACAGACAGCCGCACAAACAAAAACATTGCTTCACCTTCATCTTTCAGCAGCGGGAAATAAATATTTATATATGGCTGCAAATAGACTAACATGTCAATAGGCATGAAGTCAAGTCTTAAAAGCAGAGGTTCACAATGCTAATCACAGCTACATCTAACTCTAACATACACTCTGCTCTGGGGAGGAAAAACACTGGAAGCTATTTAAGACCACATGGAAAACAATGGTCTATTATTCAAAGACAAAAAGGACAAAAACGTTCATCTCAATAAGAAAATTGTTTTGTGGCAAAAACTATGAAAAACACAATTTTAGTAAATAGGTTTTAAAGGGTTACTGACTGATTGAACCCACACTGGCAACTCTGAAACAGGAACATTTCATTTTCTTAAAAGCCCTGTAGCCTTCCCGCCTCCGCTCAAATCCCAGACAGCAGGGATTAAGTTACAAGGAAAGTACCGAGGATGGACACACTGAGACATGAGGACGGATTTATGCGTGAGTAATCAGAACAGTGCTTTCCTCTGTGCTCTCACCAATGTGATGGGCATGAAAATGAGAAGCAGGGCGGTGTGATGGAGGACCAACATCCACTCCTTGACCAGAAAAGCCCAGACTGCATGAAGAGAGTGGCTGCTGGGAGCTGTGGAGCTACCTCTGACCCTCTCAGTGTGATAGTGGCTCAGGTACATGGCATAGAGGTCAAAGGCCATATAGGGGGCTCCGAACAGAGTAAAGTTGTTCACCAGCCAGTGACTGTGTACGGTGAGACAAAAAGCATGTTTACTGGCAAAATGCATTTGTTTTTTTTCTGCTTTGCCTTCAAATTACAATTCTGATGTTAGCTTCCAATTTGACAATTTAATAAAGGTGGTCCTATTCCACCCATGTTTTGAGTGTGTGCATGATTATTTATCAGCTCTAGTTCATAAACTACAATACTTATACAGTTGAAGCCTGGACTAAATTATAACTAAAATAGAAACACTGAGTGCAAAACCTCCACCAAGGCCAAAAGAGTCATTAAAAAATTGTAGGTTCCAAATTGTGATCCAGGATCACCATCAACATGTAACCACATTTGTTGTGACAACCCCAACATTTCTAGAAAATTTCATCCAAATTTCTTCAATAGTTTTTAAGTAACCTTGCTAACAGACAGATGGACACACAAACCACCAAACACTACCGAAAACATAAGCTCCT
Organism: Kryptolebias marmoratus; assembly: GCF_001649575.2. Taxonomy (NCBI): domain Eukaryota; kingdom Metazoa; phylum Chordata; class Actinopteri; order Cyprinodontiformes; family Rivulidae; genus Kryptolebias; species Kryptolebias marmoratus. Next base: position 30,461,114 of record NC_051431.1, on the reverse strand, counting down.
TGATGGAGGTAATGAAACTTGGTGATTTGTGAAACCTTTATTCTATCTGTGAAAGTTCAAAAAACGGCCATTTTAGTCTTTTTGGCATCTGTACAGCCATAAACAGGTCCAGTTCCTAAACTTCACTATTCAACCGTTCAATGTTTGATTAAAGTATTATAGATTTAAAAAAACAGAATAAGAAACACTCATCTTGTGAAATTATCTTTTTTTGAAGTTCCACAAATCACAAACTGGGTTTCATTGAGTCATTTGTAATCCAGAATAATTTAATCCAAGACTGAACTGTCTAAGTGTTACAGTTTATGAACTGGACCTGATCCATTGTAGTCCAAATGTAAAAAAAAAAAAAAAAACACCACTAAAAGTTTTGAATAAAGGTATCACAAATCACATACTCTGTTTTGAGTATGTGATTTGTAAGGACTTTTAGCATAATCAGGACAGTATAGGTTTAAACAGTGTATTGTAAAGTTGAACTGGACCTGTTTCAGTGTGGTCCAGATGCCAAAAACACTAAAATGGTCCTTTTTAGAAGTTTCACAAACTAAAAACTGTCTTTTGAAAATTCAGTTTTTAGTCTAGAACAGTACAGCCCAGACTTGAACTAAGTGTTGTAGTTTCTCAGGTAAAGCTGATTTAAAAAATGGTGCACACACAAAATTTTGAAATTCTTGAATCGGAAGCTGACTTCAGGTCCTGAAGGTAATAAAGTGCCTGCCCACCTGTCAGTCATAACGTCCCTGCAGGATGAAACGATGATGGCTCCTGCTGCTGTAGCTAAACATGCATGAATGGCAGAGAGCAGCCTGAACACAAACATTACACAACCTGTCAGGAATGACGCTAATTCCCACTGAAGCACACAAATATTTCCATACGACAGACTGACTTCTGACACTCACGCCGCTTCTTTTGATTATTTATAAAATCATTTTTACAATAGTATTACTCAGTCAGAACAATGTGTTTAAGCCTTATAAAGTAGTAAGGCAACATTAGACTACCGCTTGTGTTAAGGGAATTCAGTACAAAAGTTTGTTTTGTCGAGGCGCTGACCTCTCACTGACAGAAACAATATCGGCGTCACTCCACTGCCTGAAAATATGTTTAAGTATTTTCCTGAAGCTGCAGAAAAGCCCGGGAAACACCACAGCTCCACAAACCATAGCAGTTAACATCATGACCGGCGCCTCTTCAGCTACAAACACCACCTTTCTGTCAGCTAACTGCAGTTAGCCTGTTAGCTTGGTCCCCTGACTGGTGGGTTCATTACTTCCGGGTTGGGTTTCAGTTCTGGTGCTGCTATTGGTTGGGGGATAGGCACTGCCAACCAATAAAAATCCTTCACTCTAGATAACGTTCGCTTTCCAAGTCCGGTCACAGTGCACAAACCGTAGTGATGTATTAAATTACATATCTATGACACAAATACGAATTACTCGTGGAAAAAACATTGCGCACACACTAGAATGTTTTGGGGTATTAATTAATTATTGACCGCGGACGATTATGTTTATGCCCGTGTCTGTGTATATGGTGTCTGGAGGTGTGTGTGTGTGTGTGTGTGTGTGTGTGTGTGTGTAGGTGTGTGTGTGTGTGTTGGTCTGCATGTCATTGTGTGTGTGTGTGTGTGTGTGTGTGTGTAGGTGTGTGTGGGTGGGGGCAAAATAGTTCATGAACCGTTGGAAACTCTCAGAAACTAATTATTGAATGTACCTCTGCAACTGATTGATCTTTGGAGTAAACTCTATTTGAGATGGCTGCAACAGCCAAATGATCTTAGAAACCACAATAAAGGCTATACCAAGGTAAGTATTACAGCTGTTTAGCTAAAACTTGGTGTGATAGTAGCTAAGAGTCATTTACAACACACTTCAAGCACTACACATCACATAGGAACTTTGCTTAAAACTTTGGCATCATCTGTTTGACTTTTAGCAAAATATGTCGAGAATCACTGAACAGATTTTAATGAAACTTCCAGAAAGTCCTTATTAGTTGTACATTTACAACTGATTAACTTTTGGAATTAACCCATTCAAGATGGCTGTCGTAGATAACTTACATTAGGAAATAGAAAAAACGGACACAGTTTAGTCAGTTTTACAGATACTGAGCTTAAATTTGGTGTAGTAGTAGTTGTCATTTACAACACATACTCTGAACAAAACATCTCACAGTATTCCTTGACGCTGCATATCAGATTATTTTCAAGGTTTGACCAAAATGGCTATAATTCTGTCATTTCTCTTAGATCTCTTATGATCTTAGAGGTTAGGGTTAGGGTTAGAGACTGTAATGGATTTTTTTTTTTTACATTAAAAAGTATGTTTTACAGAAGGAGAGCTGCAAGAGTGAAAGCCTAGGTTTACGTGATAGTAGGGAGACCTGCTCTGATGTTTGGTTTGGAGACAGTGGTACTAACGAAAAGACAGGAGGTGCTAAAGGTGGCACAGATGAAGATGTTCAGGTTTTCAATGAGAGTGACCAATGCTCAGTGATTAGAGCTGTCGCCTCCCAGCAAGAAGGTTGCAGGATCGCATTCCGACCCGGGGTCTTTCTGGGTGGAGTTTGCATTTTCTCTCTGTGCTCACGTGGGTTTACTCTGGGTACTCCGGTTTCCTCCCACAGACCAAAAACATGTATGTTAGGTTCATTGGTAACTGTAAAATTGTCCATAGGGGTGAGTGAGAGAGTGAATGGTTGTTTGTCTTAATGTGTCCCTGTAATGGACTTGCAACCTGTCCAGGGTGTCCCCCACCTCTCACACAGTGGGTAGGTGGGGGTAAGTGGGTAAAGAAAATGAATGAAGGAATGGATGGATGGATGGAACCAAAATGGATAGTATTATAATTTTGTTTATTAGAGAGACAGCTCAGGTTTAGATAGTTTGGGTGTGTGCAAAGGATTGACAGTGAGTATGTTGGACAAAATATGATGAAAATTAAGCTGTCAGTAAGGAGGAGAAGAAGGAGACCACTAGAAGGTTCATTAATGTAGTGAAAGTAGATCTGCAGAGGGTTGGTGTGACAGAGGAGAATGGTGGGAGAGGGTGAGAAGATGGTCTGCTGTGGAGACCCCTAAAGGGAGCAGATGAAAGAAAACAAAGAAGTTTTACCCTCTGTTTGATTTATTTATATTCTCTATATTATAATGTTCGTATTTGTATCATATATTTAGCAAACACTTATCAAACATTGTTTGATCCTGAACAAGCTTTAAAATGAGGTAAATACAACATCAAAACAACAACATATCAAGTTAAGTCAAACTTTATTATATAGTACATTTCACGCATAAAGCAACCTAATGTGTTCTCCAATAAGACCAAAAATACAATTTGAAAATGCATAAAAATACAAGTGTGCACAAACATTTTATGAAGAAGAAAAATAATATGAAAGGAAAAAAATGAACTTGTTTTTATACACACTGGCATTTTTTTAGTTCTGTAAATCTCTGTTTTTGTAGTGTATGTATTCATGTTTTCAGTATGTTTTTGTATTAATTTCTGCCAGTGTTCTGTTTTTTTAGCCATCTGTAATCTGCCCAACCTGGCAGTTTTAGGCTTTATTTTTCCATGGTTGTAATTTCCCCTCAGTAACTCTGTCTTGCCTTGTTACTCACCTGTCAGTCATCTGCAATTAACTCACCTGCTCTTATTTATTAATCACCCTAGTCGGTATTTATACTCCTGTTTTGTTTTGTTAGGTTTTTTTTCATGTTCAGTGTACATGCATTTATCACTTTTGGTTTGAACTACTGTAATTCTTTATTATTTGGGTGTCCAAAAAATTCTCTAAAAAGTCTTCAGTTGACCCAAAATGTTGCTGCCAGAGTTCTGATGAGAGTTAGGAGCAGAGATCATATTTCTCCAGTTTTAGCTTCTCTCCATTGGCTCCCTGTCAAATTTGGAATAGAATTTAAAATATTACTTCTGATAAACTAAGACCCATCTTATAATAAAGATCTTATTGTTCTATGTTTTCTTAACAGAGCACTTCCATCTTTGCAGGTTCATTTGTGGTTCCTAGACTTTTTAAAAGTAGAACAGAAGGCAGAGCTTTCAGTTATCAGGCTCATTTATTGTGGAACCAATTTAAGACTAAGCTTAAGACATATCTTTGTTATAAATCCTATAGTTAGGGTTGGTTGGGAATTCCAGAGCTATTCTATAGTTATGCTGCTATAGGCTTAGACTGCAGGACACTTTGTTTGTCTACACTCCATGTTTGTATTTGCAACCATTGCTTTGTTTTCTTCTCATAGAAACTACACCTGGACCAGTCCTTCTTTGCTTGTCTGTATCTCTTTCCTGCCCTCTCAAACTTCAGCCAGTCAAGACAAATGGCTGCCCATCTTCCTGTTAAAAGGGTGTCATTCCTTTCCACTGTGACCAGTGGCCTGCTCAGAGTGGAGAATTGCAATAAAGTGAAGATTCGACACAATCTGCTGGCTTCCTTAGATAGACAACTTTTGCTAATTGGCTCTTTATAATGTACCAAATGTAAATGTATTTATTGTAATATGAATGAATTGACTGTAATTGGATTTGAATCTAGATCTGTTTTGAACTGAATTGGACTTGTGATTTGTATTTTCTTTGTATAGTGCCATGACTTTTGTTGCAAATTAGTGCTATATAAATAAACCAAATTGAAAATTAACTTGAACATCTGTAAACAACTATCTGAGGTGTGTGTTTTATCTTCTGGTTAGAAAAATGTCCCATTCATTTATAAAAACTTCCTGTAAAATTTTTACTGCAGCCAGAGGATGCTAGGTTTGTTTTCGCTTCAACTTCTATGTTCTGTTCATGTGTCCTATTTTATCATACTATATACAGTCCATTGTTTAAAAAGAGATTTTTGTTGTCTTCATGATTTTTACACCATCTCCAAGAGCTGGTTTACTTGAGTTTGGTCACTTATATTTGCATCAAACACATGAAAACGGTGGTCACATCTTTCCAGCACCCAAAGCAGAGGCTTTCCTGTCTCCTTGATGTAGCACTCAATTGACCTTCCTCTCAGCACCTCTCCATAGGTGAACAACACACTGACGTACCTCCAAATCATCTTCCCCAGAACACTGACGTAAGTCTCCACAGCTTTCCTGTCTTTCTCTTCAAATGAGTCCACAGGTATGGCCAGCAGGAACATCACTTTGTTCCTTACAGGACAGAAAGAGGGACTCTGAACGATCTCCTTTTTGACCATTTCAGGATTGGCCAGACCAAACAGACTCCACCCTGGGGTATCCACCACTGTCACAGGCCATCCTGATACGTCAGCATGGCCTTCAGAGCACTTGGTGGTCTTTGTGTCCCTCTGAAACTCCTCTCTGCCCAAGATTCTGTTACCTACTGAGCTCTTTCCTGACTTTCTCCTTCCTAGCAGGATGAGGCTGAGGGCAGGCTTCAAACCAGCTGGACCCTTTGGAAAGCCTGCAAACACACATGCTATCAGCTTACACAAATTTCATGTCACTGATTGTCTGTAACCTCACAGGCTAATTTAAGGATTACCTCTTGTTATGTGAGAGCATCCTGAGACAATCTCCATTTGTCCTAGAATACCATCTTGCACATCATTCATCACTGCCATTTCCATTTTCTGCTCCTTTGTGTGCCACTTCTGCTCCACACTCACAGTCCCATCTTCTCCTAGCTGGAGGCGCACACTGTACTGAATCTCTCTGAGCCGCTTTGGGGCCTCTGTCATATTCTGGATCTTTTCAAAGAGCTCTTGAACTTGAAACCATGATGTACTGGAATGGTTGGTCATAATCTGGTATCTGTTCCCACATCGCTCCAGTAGCCAGCGAAGAGTCCCACCCTGTTGTCTTATGTGCTCCTGAATTGGCAGGCCTGTTTTAGAATAGAGATCAATGAATGAGTTAGATCTTAGTGCACATAACCCAAGAATCACAGTAACATGCTGAGACCTTTGTGCTAATTTTGATCAGTCCAAAGGCCAAAACATTCAACCAATGAGAGTGCATGTAACATAACGTCCTCTGCACTTGTGTTTGTGGACCATAAACCACAGTGTCGACTGCAGATGGAGTAGTGGCAAGTTTTTTTTTAAATTTTTTTATTATGTTGGGAAAAGATGTTCCAGCAAAATGACCAGCCATTGAAGTTCAAACAGGGTAGCGTGGCCAAGTGGTCTAAGGCGCTGGATTAAGACTCCAGCCTCTTTGGGGATTTGGGTGGCAGTGGCTCAGGAGGTAAGGGTTCGCCCTGTAACTGGAGGGTTACTGGTTCTAGCCCCCGCTCTGTCAAGACACTTCACCCACCTTGCGTACTGGTGGTGATCAGAGTGCTCGGTGGCGCCGGTGTGATGGCAGCCTCGCTTTTGTCAGCCTTCCCCAGGGCAGCTGTGGCTACAATGTAGCTTATCACCATCAGTATATGAATGGGTGAATAATTGTAGTGTGAAGTGCTTTGGGGTCCTTGGACTAGGTAAAGCGCAATATAAGTGCAAGCCATTTACCATTACCTTTTGAATCCCACTGCTGCCATGCGTATGGGGGGGCTGCGGTTGCTTGGTAGTCATGCTGAGGTTGCCCGTTCTTGCAATACTTAACTTGCAAGTTAAATATCTAGTTCGGAATGATGACATTTATAAATGTATGAATAACATAGGTGAAAATATGACTTTGAAAAAACCCCCATTATATTTCTTATGAAAGACTGCATAAACCAAAATATTGCTGTTAAATTTTGACTGTGTAACTTCACAAATGGCACCCCATAGGCTGCATGATCTGAATAAATTATGATTCCGAAAATAATAATTTGTACAATGCACACATTTTACTGTAGTCTAACTGCAGCTTCTTGAGATGCAAAGTGTGAGTGTATTCAAGTTTTTAAGCACATATTTGCTGAAAGTTTTGTGAGGTAATTAAAAAAATGAGATCTGGTCAAATTGAATAATTTTACTTGAAATTAGATATATCAATTACATTTTAAAAATTAAATGATAAAATGAAATTATATCCCTAAATAAATAATGAGTTGTGGGTAAATCTGAAACTTAAAAGACCAACATTTGATCAGTATCTAAATGTGGAGCACTGACTGACTTAAAATGACAGTGGAGTTTTATGTTTGACAATCTTTTTAAAATGTTACAGCAGAAGGTATAACTATGGTGATATATAAATGTGTCAATCAGACTTTTAGTCTAATTTTTCTATCTGAGATCTCATTAGGAAAGAAGAATCAATGCACCAACCGAGCTTTTTACTGATTGTTTCAGCTGAAACTGAACTCATCACCTGCTCTGGAGCAGCACATAGCAGCTAAACTGTTAACCTCACTTTGTAGTCCAGTCCTCTGGTAATCCACTGACCAGCACCAAGACCTCATGAAAATTAAATTAAAAACTCAACTCATTGCTGGAGCCGTATCAACAAATTTATATGTCTATAAGTATATGGTCTGTTTGTACAGAATGTATGTACATCTGTTTGTATGAAAATGTGTATAAAAATATCTATGTGTAATAAAGATTTCTCAAAAATACTGACTTTACACAAATGGCAGTCTACCATTCATGTTAATGACAGACACCATGTTATGTTAATTACTGTGTTGTCACTCAGCAGTGATGATTAGTTTACCTAACTTGTCTCCATGGGTAAACAGAACTATGGCCTTCTGCCAGATAGGGGTTTGAAGCAGTCTGAGCTGGGCCTCCATGGCCTTCCACTGCTCCTGATCAAATGTCCTGAAGGTAGGCAGCACCAGTAGGATGGCATGAGGTCCTGGTTGGCAGAGGGTCAGACTTCTGACAAGCTCCCGGGACACCCTGTTTGGAGTAGTTAAGTGGGACAGCCAGCCTGGGGTGTCCACCACTGCCACCTGTTGCAGGAAGGTCAGACAAAGTGAGTAAAGATGAGATTTAGTAAAAGTGAGCCAAGAAAAGCTGAGTAAGCTTCGTAATTTGCCTGCGGTCCATAGATGCTGCTGCTCTTCTTGCAGGTCCGGGTGGTTTTAATGTGAAAGGCTTGTCTGCAGAGGATGGTGTTTCCTACTGAGCTCTTCCCAGTTTCCTTCTCACCCAGTAACAGCAAAACCAGTTCTGTCTGAGCTGACTTGGGAGCTGAAAAACAATCATCTGTCATTCATTCACTCATATCAACAGTATATAAAACATGTGTAAACAACTTACCATACAAGGTGGCCATGGAATAGTTTTGGGCTTTTACTGTTGATGATATTTTCTTGAAATAAATCCACAGCTGAAGTGTTGATCTGAGCGTCTTTCTCTTTTAATTCCAATTGTACATTTCAACTCTGCAGCTGTGAGTGCTGTTCTGTGGAACTGAATGAATCAACAAAGCTTTTATTGCATGTTTTCTGTCAAGATGATTGGCTCCAAGGTTCACAGCCAAAGAGTTCCTCGCAGGTGCCTTTGGACTATATTATGACTCATAATAACAGTAAACACCCTCTGAGCACTTTGTGGCTTTGTGACTGAAATATTTATTGACCGCTGTAATTAAAGGTGTGTTGTATGTATGTGGGTACTTGGTTTTTGTTTTCTTTTTAGGACCTTTTCTGGCATAATCATGTGGTCCATATGGTGACCCAAGCCCAGTCCTAATATGGTGGTTTTGCTACAGAAATGAATGAAAGTCAATACAATGTCCTAATAACAATATAAATACAATACTTGTTTGTGTTTGGTTTTCTGTTGTCTGGTAACTAAATTTCTCATGAGTCAGTAGATGAATTTTATTGAAACTTTCAGAAAGTAAAATTACTTAATTACTGTACATTATTTACAAATTAAATAAATAAAAATACTACACTTACTCAATATGAAAATACCTATATACTTTTTATGTGAATGATTATTTCTCGTGTCCTCACCTGATTCACCTCCCAACATTAAAAAATACTTCAAAGCTCTTCCAACCAGGGGCACCACCAAGAGGGGGCATATTTCATATTATTTTTTTATAAATATAAATTTAGGAGAGAACAAGTTTCAATAAGTTGAGTAGTGTTTAGTGTTAGAGCTTTTCTAGTGAGTACTATCAAGTGTAAATAATAATTTTTAAAAATAAATAAATAAAGTGGACATATACAGAAAGTGATTCCCTAATTCCCATATAGTTGTATTTATCAAATAACCTATACATGACAACAACATAACAAATCAACTGAAATTGTGATCCGGGTCCGATCACAGGTGGCTGTTCACTTGGGTTCTCATGGGTTCAGTCAGACATCTGACAGAAGCCCAGAGCTTTGAGCTTCTGTCCGTGAAGGACCAACACCAGCTGTTCGGTTTGGTTCTGAGGTCAGATTGTCCTCAAAGTGGGGTTCTGGCTGAAGCTCCCGCCACGCAGGTGGAACATTTGGCATCAGAACAAGTACACTTGGACATGTGATGGGGAGACCCCGTCCCTCTGGACTCTACAACCAGTGAAGAAGAACTCCGCCTGCCTCAGGTCAGTAGATCTGCTCAAAACATGCCGAGTCAAGAAGCGCTAAAGCATTAAATCTCTATGATTTTGGTGTCTGTATTTGCCAAGAGGCACATAAATCTTTACTGAAACTAATGTGGCCTGAGGAAGCAAATAAAGGAATAGCTTGGGGTAATGCTGTACTAAAATATACATAGTTCACGATTGTGCTTTTTTGTGTTTTTATTCCCAGTTTTGAACATTTATAATAATCTGTTTTTGTTTACAAAAGTACACAGCAACAAGCAAATAAAAAAGCTTTCTCAAGTTCCTTTGAATTATTTTAAAAAGCTTGTTTCCAGTGAAGTTTTTGGTTAATGTACTCCTTTAAATTAAAGATGTACATTTGTCTTTTTAAGGGAAAAATGACAAATAGCCTCATGTGAGGACAATTTATGGCAATCCATGTGTATGTAAAGATACATAGCACATTAAAACTGACTGGAAATCCAGATGTTACCTGTTCTGGTCTATGCACATCATATCAGTAACATTACCTGTAAAAAAAGGAATTGAGGTACATCACTTGGCAATTCCTTAACTCTCATTCTGCCAATGACAAATTCTACTTAGACAAATTTATTTGTTTCAATGTCCTCAAATAACAAGTATATGTTTTATCTTATTTTATCTTTATGTTTTGTTTTATTTATTTTATATGCTTAGTGTTAAGTTTATTTCTATTAGTTAAGCTGTTTATTACCTCCACCAAGGAAGTTATGTTTTCAGTAGCGTCTGTCTGTCTGTGTGTATACAAGATTACTCAAAAAGTTATGAACAGATCATCATTAAATCTTCAGGAAATGTCAAATATGGTACAAAGAGAAGATAAGATAAGATCTTTATTGATCCTGCAGAAAATTGTTGTGCCTGGGTTACAATACAAAGGAACATGAACAAACAATCACACAAGATATAAAAATAACAGAGGTATAAAAATAGCAACAATTAAGGTGCGAAACAGGTAAGGTATGGACAGAAACATCTAAGTGTTTATTGTAGTGCAGGATTCATTTTTATTGTCCCATGTGTAGAAAGGGGAGGATCTGAGAAGTTTGATAGCCACAGACTTCCTGGTCTCAGTTTACGGCTGTAGGAGTCCAATGTGGCATGCAGGGGGTGTTGTTCAGGATCTGGAGCAGTTTCCTCAGCACCCTCTGCTCAGACACCTCTGCCAGACTGCAGCTTCCCTCCCAGAACAGAGCCAGCTCTCCTGATGAGCTTATTGAGTCTGTTGGTAGCAGCTGTCTTCATCTTGCTGCCCCAGCACAACTGTTGATTTCAAGATTCATGGGGTCAAAGGTCAAGATCATAAGAAACCCTTTTGTTAAAAATTAGTCTCTGCTCCTACATGGGACCCTTTTGTTTCCTCCACCAAGGAAGTTGTTTTTGGTTGTGTCCGTTGATTTGTTTGTTTGTTAGCAAAGATCAGGTAAAAACTAATGAACAGATTTGAATGAAATTTTCAGGAAATGTTGGGGTTGTCACAAAAAAACAATGGGTGAAATTTTGGTGCTGATCCAAATGTATTTTTTAATCAACCTGTGGGGTTGGTGGAGGTTTGCTCTCTTTGAATGCTTATAGTTTTAGTTATGTGAGGGGAAATCAAAAACATGGTGGTTACACTCAGCAGTGAAATTTTTTCACTGCTGAGTGTAACCACCATGTTTTTGTTATTTAATTTTGAATTCCTTTGGCCACCAGATGTCTCTGCGGTGAGATGTTCCAAAACGTTCCACGGGATCAAATCCTTTTCTGAAACAATTGTTCTAAATGATTTGACTGCTCCAACATTCCATTTCTGCCATCACTACGTGATTCAGTGAGACAACAGAGAGGACACAGAGTACCAACACGGGAGAGTACTCAGGAAACTGCCCACCAGAACCCTTTAATGTCACACAAGGAGTTCTGTAGAGGAGCACAGGTAAGTTGAGTAAAGTATCTTGATTTCTTCAGAACATTAAGAGAAATAATTAAGGTTGTAACAAGAGTTATAATTCAATGATCCAACAATGAGTGAAGACTCAGAAGACAACAGCTGCATAGGTGCTGTCAGGAACTCACCCTTGGAGTGAAAATGTTATTGGAGAGCAGAATACAAACAGAAACCAAATTACTTCCACAAGTTTTATTACATTGATAGTACACAGAACACAGTACACTGAAACTATTTATCTAAAGTTCCTTGCTGCAACTTGTGATCCAGCTTCTTCCGTTGATCTTGCTCCAGGATCCAACCGAAATACCCTTTTGTTGACAGCATTTATGTACACTATCAAATGAAGGGCATTTCTATTTTATTTGCCTCTGCAAATTTAAATAAAAGTACCTTGTGTCTTGATTTTAAGTGCATTTTATTTTGAAATCCCACATCAGATCTGTCTGAAAGATGGTGAGTGGTATCCTGGGAAAGAGTAGCCTTGAATAGAAGTCCAATGACCCTGCTGTAACAAGGCAGTTCTATTTTATTTGTCTCTAAAAATCGACCAAAGTACCTCATGTATTCAGTGAGCCTCAAAACAAAATATTCCCCAGCCGTAGTTATTGGTGTAATGGCACACTACAGATTTGAAGGAGAGCCATCTTGCCGAATACGGGGACAGCCTGTCCGCTCTCTCACTCGTCTTCCGTATTCTGCTTACCTACTCCGGACTTCTGGAACCCTCATGCCTCCTCAGAATAACCTGTAAAGATGAAACTTAGTAAGAACTCTCCTAACATGCTAAGAAAACTATATGCACCCATGAATCTGCTAACCCTGTTTATTTATAATCCTGCAGATAAACATGCTCCAAGCTTCCTATCCATTTCAAAATAAAATCCATTTTTACTTACCTGTGTTTCCAGTTTGGATTTGTCAGTTCAGTAACCAGAACCCTGTTCAAAACTTGTAATAATTATTTATGTTTGATCACAGTGTTTTAATTTTTTAGAAATTAATTTTGTTTTAACTACATTTATGACATATTTGTGTTTGATTAAGAATAAATGTTCCAGAAAGAGTAGTTACTAACGGTAGAGATGCTGTGTTGCAAACAAATACATAAATGGAAGTAGCCTTCCCTGAAGGAATACATGTCATCTGCCACTCTGCATGCTGAGGGTTTAAACAAAGATCTCATGTGATTTGTTGGCATTCAAAAATACAAAACAATAAACATTCTATTGATATTTAATAACTGATACAAGCCTGCCGTTTGAAGACCCCTAACTAATTGACAGCTATATGTTGTCACAGGCTGAAAACAGCTGCTCCTCAAAACCGACCCCGTTTATTGTTCTGCTCTTCTTCGCTTCTCAACTAGTCACCCGTTTGCCAAAGAAAACAGGGACACGCTGTACATCCACTGTGTTGTTGACTTTTATTCATATATATGTATATATATATATATATTTGTATACTACGGCCACTGTTAAAAAGTGAGTCATCACATTATCACCTGTAAGTATAAATAACTTTTTTTTCTCTCTTGAAACCTGGTAAATAAACCAACTGAAAACAGTTATGGGTCATTTTCAGCACCATTGAATTGTACATTCTTTATATTGCATCAAGATATAAAAATATACAGACAGTGTTTTGTCTTTTGAAAACATTCTTTCTGTGTTGTTCAATGGTATGAAACAAGAGAGGAAGAAAAGACCCCATACTTATGACGAGGATTGTTACCGTTAGTACTTTCTGTTATTCATCCATATCAGATCCACGCTGGACTCTCCATCCATCCATCCATCCATCCATCCATCCATCCATCCATCCATAGCACGTTTAAAAGCATCAGAAGCAGCCACACGTGGGAAAAACAAATTAAATAAAACAAAAGTTAGAGGTTTTTCCTCTGAAACCTTTTACTCTCACAGTGTCATTAGCCCTCCCGACCACTATCAGACAAAGAAAGAGTAAAGGAGTTGCTAACAGAGACTTGGGAGTGTTGCAGTGCAGTGCAATGGAAGGGAGAGCTGTAAAAAGCAGGCAGGCAGGCAGGCAGGCTGTAAGCTCATCATAAGTGTGACCCAGTCTTCTTATAGTCAAACTCTAAGAAAAGTTTATCCACATTCCAAAGTGGTGATAATGCTCATAGTGCTTTGCTAATAAATCTATTTCTCAAATGAACAACAACAAGAAGAAGAACAACAACAACAGAAAATCATGAATTTGAAAATAAAAAGCAACACGTGACTTTTATTGTCTGAGGCAAATGAGAAGATTAGGAATAAGTGGAGTTGGAGTCAGGGTGAGTCTGGTTTGCAGTGCATAGAGAGGGGGCATCTGAGATGGGTTCACCTGGTTGGTTGGTCAAATGAGATTATTGCCCTGTGTCTGCCTCACACACACACACACACACACACACACGGTAAACAGCTCCATCCAGGATGAGCAGGGCACAGGAGTAGTGACAGAGACACAGAGCTGGTTGATCAGGTTCCTGTGGAGTCCACAGTGTTGTCACAGCAGCTGGTGGAGTCCAAGCCTTCATATGTGTTTGTGAACATCAAATGTCTAAAGACAAGTCCCAAACAGGCCACACTCCAACAGCAGTCTCATTTGTCATCTGTCCATTTGAACATGGTGTGTCCATTTGCCGTTCCGCAGCCGTCCTTCAGGAGGCCTCACATCCTCGAGGAGGAGGCCAGCTCATAGAACAAGACGTAGGCATCGCTGCTGCGCACTTGGCTCGATGACATTGGCGTTACTCTGAAAACACACACAGGAGTTGTTAACTGATTTTCACACAAAGTGAATGTATGTCACAATGTGTTGCATGGCAGGTGATAACTCATTTTAAAGATATTGAGCTAAAATACAGTGTGCTAGTAGCTGAGCGTCAGCCACAATGCAAACTTTGAGTGATAACTAATTGCATAAGAATTGTGTTAAACCTTGATAATAACTACTGGAGTCAACTCTATCTGTTTGTTTGCAAAATACCTCATGAATCACTGAACAAATGTCAATGAAACTCTCACAAAGTAATCACAGGATGCATCTCTACAATTCATTACCTCCTCCAGTCAACCCAATTCAAGAAATCCACCACAGCTAATTAACCTTAGCCAACACAGAAATGGTTGAAACTTAGTCAGTTTTACAGATATTGAGCTAAAATTGGATGTGGTAGAAGCTGGGAGTCATTCACAACATATTCGCCAAGTGATAATGCATCATGCAAGATCTCGCAATATCACATGACACTGTGCAATAAATTATTTTAAAACTTATTAGCCATGAAATCAAAATGGCTACAACTCAAGAAAAGATGACCTTAGTTTAAAACTCTGTCATGAAAGGTGGTGGGCATTATGCACTATACAGTTCTTGATGCAAACTTGTATTTAGATATGTCCACTTGTGATGTGATCAGTCAGGATGAGTCTGTGACATAACCCCTCTGTTCACTCAAACCCACCTGGAGTCATTAAATGTGTACCACTCTCCCGAGTTAGGGTTGCGACAGTAGGCTGTGTAGTGACCACCCATGGTGGTACCTGAGTGGTTGGATACTGCATACAGGTTGTACACTGCATTTGCTGCAAGCGGACAAAAACAAAACAGAAGTTAACTCAAAGGTTACTGCTTTGACAGTTATCCTTTAAATATGCATTACAGTATCAATGTTTTAAGTCAAGATCAAGCTTTTGAATTATGTCACTCAAAGATGTTAGGTTAATTGCTTACTGCTGTTTTCAGAGGCAAACTCTCGCAGGTCAAGATCCTTCATGGGGAAATTAACAAAGGTGGACAATTTGCTTGTTCTTCGAGCCTCAGAGAAACGTTTCAGGTCTGCAGTTGGAGGAGAGTTAAGGAGGCGCTGCTACAGTTTGACACAAAAACTGCATAAAACAATCTCCAATCAAAGCTTGGAGTTGTTTATATCTCTGTGTAAAAAATGCCTCAAACGAGCACGACACGCTCAGATTCCCTGCTGCAGACTCACTGTTGATGTCTGACAGAACACATCAGAGCCAGAAACACACATTGGTGTCTGAAGCAAAGGATACGCAGCACTAAGATCTTGGGGAAATTCTGTATTGTGAACTTCTTAGTGCACCTTCTCCTAGCTTTACACCTGTAGCACGTCTGTGGAGAGAAAACACAGAGTTCAGTTCAGCCACAGGCCTGCATCCACTGGAATAACTATACGCCTGCACTGACAGACAAATATGAAGTACAAAGACAAAGTATGTTCTCACTCGACTTTCTGACATTTATATTGCTCTATAAGACACTCTGCAGTGCAAATGTGGAGCTTTTAAAATTTGCAGGCAGGAATACCCACACAACGCTAAAAGCAGTATTTGTACAGCATGTGATGAACTGACATTTAAATTTTTTAATTCAGGAAATATTTTAAATGAATAAAGTTTATTTCTGGAGATGCTTTACTCAGGAGACCTGGACTTCTGGTAAGATATCAAGTTTAAGATGAATGTTGCTGAAAAAATTGTTCATTTATACAGCAGGCCAATTCAAGTTGGGTATCAAATTTAAAGAGTAAAATGTTGCCTCCTGCTGATGTAATTCTGGTAGTACAACAGAAAGTACAAATAATAAATTTAGGCTTGAAGTAATCGAATTTTAAATAGCTTAAGCCAGCCATCAGTTATATTATATGCATGGTACTTTAAAGACATAACATCACAGATCAAATTTAAAATGTTTAAATTTAATCAGTAACTCATAACACTAATAGGAAACTTTAAATAACCACTATTTCTACATTTATTGATGCCATACTGCAGTAATTGATTATTGATTGCAGTAATTTATTTTATTGACCATAAAATCTAAAAACCAAATTTATATTACACAAGCCTGTACTATTATATACAAAATTAATTTCCAAAAAAGTTGGGACAGTGCAAGAAAAAAATTAATTTGGGATTTTTTTGACTTCTTGTCGTCCGTCAAGGACAATAGAGCAATGATTACTGAACAGACAACTTCAATAATGTTTAAACTGGTGTACAAGTTTGGATTGATTGTGGATTTTCTCTAATCCACACAGGGTCAAAGGTATACATTTAGCCCTAAATATATCCATGAATTAAACCTAAATCTTTTAGTAAATGGTGCTGAAAGTTTTAAAAAGTCTTTTAGTAAGACAAGGCCAAGGACTAATAATGTCTTATTAGAGGTTATAATTTAGATCTTGGACATTGAACCATATATTAATGGGGATATATGCATGTATTTTAGTCTGTTTGTATAATAATGACCCTGTATGGATTAAATATTTAAGGTCATTGCAGAAATCAAGAAAGAAAGAGTTGAAGTTGTATGTTGTGTAATCATTCTACCCTGGAGAAAGAATGGTTCAAAAAAATCTTGAAAAGCCCAAAGTTAATATGATGTTCATGATGAGTGTATGTAAACCTTTGACAACAGTAGTATGTGTGAAGGTACTAATAAAACAAAAACTTACAGTAAATTAAAATTTTGGAGAGACAATAAAGCAAATGTCTTGTTTTGCTAATTTGCCTTTCTCTTTTATTTTGACAATGATTGTACAATTGTTTGTAATTTTTTCAATAAAATGAGGTCAGTCAATGAATATGATAAAAAGCATTTATTTGTACTTATGTCTGTTTAAAAAAATTAAAAACTAACAAAGTTTTTGTCATTAGGAAACTGGAAATTGGGTTTGAACATGTGCAGGGACGATCGAAAACCCCTGAGGTCAAGCTGTTGACCATTACAAACTGTCAGTAATCAGCAGGGGACTTCGCTGACTACAGACAGGATTATTACAACAGACAGTTGTTATCATAGATACCTACCGGCTTCTCGTCCCCATCAAGGACGTCTTCTTTGGTGAAGAGCCGCATGCAGTCCATCAGACTCACCTCACCGTAGCCCTTCTAAGCACAAACATAGATGCAGTGACATTAGCACACACACTCAAACAATCACAAAACCCAGACAAAACGCACATAAAGCAAAGCACAAATAGAGATGGGAAGAAAACAAAAAAAATTGTCAAGATTGGTGGAAGCACATATCTACGGAAGCGCATTGCATTCTCCAAACCAAAAAAAGGCACTGTATGTCATAATTACGAGATCAGGATCTTGTAATTATGAGATAACTGGAAAGGTGCTACTTATGCCACTGCCTTAGAATCAGTGCCCAGTGGCCAACAGTGAAAAGTAACAGGATTGGGAACGCAGTCCTTTTCATCCCAGACTGATCCTCTGTCCTTCTGTGACTCTGTCTTCTGTCTACTTGCTCCACCTTCCAGTTTTCTTCTCACCATTTCTGATGGTGTTGTTATAATTACTATAATTACCCTGGAGGCCATTTTATTAGCCTTACTATAAAAAGTTTCAAAAGTATTATTGCTTTCATAGCTCTTTATACTGACTTTTGACATCTAGTTTATGTTTATTTCATACTTCATAATTACCATTTATGACATATATTTGGGGGATTTAAAAAGTGGGTTTTAGAATTTTGTTTAATTAAGTAAAGGGAACTTGTTATTGATTTATATAAAAATATTTCTGTAGGAATTATCAGACAAAATGATTGACAAATTCTGCTTTTATATGTTATGATAGTTTCAGGATTTCCCATACAGATAAAAGTTTGATGCATAATTATTGTGTTTTGGTATTGTTTAATATGTTTAGCTAATTAAAGTTTTATCATAGTTATAAGCTCGCAAGAACTGAGGTTTAAATACAGCGGTCAAAACGACCGTTCTAGAGTTAAATTTCCCGGTTTTCCCTCACCTTCGAGTTGTTGGAAAAGCGTTTTCAGCCCCACAGATGTGTGAACAGAGAGAGCGACAGCCAAAGACAAGCAATTTATTTACCTAATAACAGACTTTACCACTGAGCAACACATACATTTCATCTAATATCTGTGGAAAAAGACCACCTTCATGTTCATGAGTGCTGCAGTTCCTTACATAAATTATTTCCATACGAACCACACACGTATTTTAGGACCTTTTAAAACATTCAAATATGGAATTCATCAGAAAGATTACATGTCACAAAATATGTGTATCAATCACACTAAACTGCAAAAGACAAATGAAGATGAATATGAATCATCACTAAACACTTAGTGCTTTGTCTAAAAAAAAAAACATTTAGGAAGTTTATGTGTCATGTGTCATGCTGTGCACTGATTCTAAGGCAGTGGCCTAAATAGCACATTTCCAGTTATCTCATAATTAGGAGATCCCGATCTCCTAATTATGAGATAAGATGCCCATTTTTTTTTCTTTGGTGAATGCAATGCGCTTCCGTACATATCAAAACGTAGCTGTCAACATTATGTTCAAATCATCAAAAAACAGGTAAAAAAAACAAACTACAGAGAAAATAATGCTTTGCATCACTGATAAAACTGAATAGTGTTTGGTTACGTTGGAGCGAGCGTCAGTCATCTGTCTGTGCTGCATGTGTGTGTGTGTGTGTGTGTGTGTTGTCTAACCTTGGCGATAGGCAGAGATAGATCCCAGAAAGGATCAAACACAGTGGAGCAGAAACCACAGTGGCTGCAGGTCAGGGAGCTCCTCAGCTGCCCCACAAACAGGTCTGAAAGCAAATAAACATCTCTGATGACTGGATTAAGAGGCATGACATGAAAAAAACACGAATATCTTTTCTTTATATTAATATACAATGTTTTTTATCTTAATATGTAGTATTGTCTTAAACCATAATACCAAAACTGAAGCTCCAGTCTGCCAAAATGACCTGTCATGTAATCAAAAAAAAAAAAAAAAAGAATCCTTTAACTTACCAACTATCTTACTGTCTTCTCTCTCCAGATATTTACTCCACATCTTCTTCCCTTTCTCTTCATCTCTGAAAGTAGAGCACAGGGCTGAAATCAGAACTTCAAACTAAACATTGACTAATATTTCTAATAAGTAATAAGCCTTATTAATAGTCTCCAAGTAAAAATGTGTTGGGTAACCATGGAACTGTTTAAGAGGGGAACTGCATGAAGTGTAGTGTATTTCGAAGTTTAAACATCAACTCACTGTTCCTCTACTGTTGTGCTGTCTGTAAAAAAAAAAGACTTTAAAGTGTTTTTGTCAGAACATCAGCCAAATCTATCAAAAGGTGTCACCGATTTATCCTCAAACTGCCAGTACAGCAGCTGTCAGAGGCAGAAAATAAAAAGACAGCACACCCTAAAACCCCATAAAAGTTAACGTCTGACAGTTTGGTACAGTTGCGGTGGTGAAGACAACGGGACACACGATGAAAGAATGACTTAAGGCATAGCTGGTAGGATATTATGCCTCTTTTACATGGGCCCTAATTCAGAAGAAGAGTGAACAGGAGCTAAGCTTGCTCCACCCATGAAGCAGGGCCGGCCCGGCTGGCCCTACTCCGAAGCAGGGACCAAAAAAGCAGGGCCGACCTTGAAAAAATGCAGATGTAAACGCGTGCAAAGCGAGCCGAGTACAGTGGAGCCGGGACCTTTAGAGCCGGTGGAAAAGGAGCCTGTGGTCTAAGAAGATGGAACTAAAACAACTGCTTCCTTCTGTGTGCACTAAAAGCACACCTTCAGATCGGGTCTTTAGCTGGAAAACAAATATGTCGGTAAAGCTGATTTTAAAAAAATAGCCCTTGAAGGTGACATGTTGATTGTGTAACTTTAAGAAAAAAAAAATTTATGACTTTATTTTTTGGTAAATTTACAACATTAAGAAAATAGAAAAAGAAACAAAGTTAGATAATATTTTACAGTTCAATAATTTACAAAAAAAGGAATAGGCTGATGGATGATGTATTGTAGTCCTTTGCAAAACTGATTTTATGTTCACTAATATTGCAGTGATTTTTGAATATATTTTGCAGCACTAATATTTAGTGTGATATAATTTTAGAAAGGCTTTATTGTATAAAAAATGGATACTGGCCAACTCTGCATCCTGGTACTGCTTTTAATTTTAGTTTCAAGTTGAATTCCAAAATTGAGGAAAACTTTCTGAAATAAGAGAAGCAGCAAAGACTACCTCCTTAAGCACATGCGTCAGTCTCTGTTCCTCGCGAGCCGCTCTCAGCGTGTTTTAGACGTGTTCTTGCTTTAAAACACCTGAGTTAAATGAACGACTTGTGGACATGCTTCTGGAGAACATGATGATTTGGTGAGGAGGTAATTTAATCATTTGAATCAAGTATGTTGGAGCAGAAAAACCTAAAACCTCCAGGACAGTGGCCCTCGAGGCCTGGAGTTTGACACCCGTCCTAAAGACTTGATGTATTCTCGCCAAGTCTTCACTGGTTGATACTTTCTGTCAGCAAGAGTTCATACTTCTTTTAACAGACACAAACAACAAAACTTTTATATCCCACCTACTTCTGCATACTGTTCACTGAAAGGTAAGCCCTGTTTTCACATAAACTAAAACCAAATAGCAGCTGTCAGTAAAAAAGCACCTTCTATAACTAGACCACAAACACAACAACTTGAGGGGTGACCTAGCCAAACTTAGCTACATGAGTCTTAAGCCTTCTCTACAAGAAAACACAGTTTCTCCAAAACAATCTTTGTATTTGTTGTGTCTAAAAATATCTCCATAAACAGAACATAGTTTCTAGAAATGTTTTCATCCACAACTTATGCACACAAAAACAGAAAAATTATCCAAATGCTGCAGTGTTGTATGCGGAGCACACACACGGTTATATGGTTATGGTCTTTTAAAGGTTTTCATTTAGCACATTTTTAATTGTATACTTAAATATTGTACAGTAAATATTTTTTGCTGTGCTTGCTTTTTAGTATTAATGACAGAGAATGTTAAACGTAGTGATTAAAAACCTTTTTGGTCTTAGATTATTTAGTTAATAATAAGGTCTTTTTGCTCCGCTGTTATACTTTCTGCAAAGCATATGCTATTGTTCATCAGCCTTGTCTGTTCATTGAAGTAATACAGTAGATGATGGTTTTGCTGCATTTAAGCAGCTGGCATCTGAAGCACAAACACAAGCATGTAATCTGTCTTTCTTGTTGGTGACACATCTGTAAAACGTGAGGTAGTGGGTTAGGCACAGGTGGGTCATGACATTACAGTTTTCAAATGATTGTGTTTTGTTATCTACAAGAAAACGCAAGGGTGGCATTTCATATTTTCTCACTTTCACTCTGGAGCCCATTTTCAGAAATACCATTTTGGGGCTCTTAAAATGATGTTTCTGTGTGGACGGGGTTTTAATGGTTTCCATAAAACTCTCATTTGTGGCTGTAGTTGTTAACTAGCTGATGACAGAAGGTGAAGCTGCTCTGTCAGTTTTACAAAGCAAATTGAATTTGCACAGACCCCTCAAACTTTGTTCCATTTTCACCATTCCCTGATCAGCTATGTTTTGGTAATCATTACTAGGGTCTTCAGTGTTGTTTTAACTTCTTAAGGGGTGCTCAGACCTAAAATGAGGTTAAAAAAATTGCATGTCTCACAGCAGGTCCACAGATTGGGACATTTTGTGTCAGTTAAAATGGATAATGCATTGCAACATAAACAACAATGGGGGGCTGCAAATGAAATGATTTTTTTCTAATATTATAAAAACAAAGACATAATGACTATTTTAAACATAGCATTATTAAAGCCAATGTCAATAATACATACATGTCATTGTAGCAGGGGCACCTTTGAAGTCATATTTTCCCCCTTTGGTAATTTGCTTAAGATTTTAACACGTTTCTGACAGGTAATCCCCCAGTGGGAAAATGCTTGTTATGAAGTTGTTAATTAGAAGATGGGCAAAGACTGAGGAAGGCATAAACATGAACAATCAGGTGCTCCGAAGCAATAATAAGGATGGATAATGTTGGCACAAAGGACTTGACCTACTTTGTTTCTAACATCTAGGTGGCACAGTTCCCTATGAAAGGAAACCACTAACTGTTGGCCCTGAAACATTGTTAAAACTTAAAATACTTCTTTTAAACATTGTTTCAAACTTTTTGAGTGAATTTGTTTTACCAAGATTAACTTGGAACCTTAAAAAAAGCCATAGTTAGACAGCAGACAATTATATCCAAGAAGAATTGAAAAATTAGGCTCTTTTGGCCTCCAAGAATCAACAAGTCAACACAGGAGGTACAAGAGTGGCACAAAGACTTAAAGTGAAGCCCTAATGATGTATGTTGTCTTGAATGAATTCTTCTGTAGTGACTAGTAACCTTTCACCTAAACAAATAATTTTTGGTAAAGAAAGGCCTTAAAATTGGAGCATTTATGTGTGTACAGTTACAACAGGTGTACTGTCATGTGATGACTTACGGCAAATGGTCAAAATCCTCCATAATTCCTCTTGGCCTGACAGTGACCCTGTTGACTTCATTGTGTAGGCCATCCAAGAGAAAACGCAGGAACTCCTGAGCATCCTGTTGGCTGCAAGATATCAGCAACAATCACCACTGATCTCTATGAATGCAGGCATTCTTCAAAGGGTTTTTACGCCTGTACTACACACACATACTGCAGTGTTTTGGGGAATAACATAAAAGAGTAACACAGCTTACTTGTATCCCACAAATCTGGGAGCATATCTCTGGATCTGAGTTTTGAATTCAGACGGGCTGACCGCCTCACTGCTGGATGATGTCCAAATGGTCTGGATCAGCTTGGCAAATTCTACCAACACAAATACTAAGGTTACTCACATGGCAGGGAAACAAAACAGAATGTAATTACATTAAAACTACAAACTTCAAAGTATTTTACTGAGATTTTATATGATAGACCAACACAAAGTGGTGCAACGTAAAAAAAATCTGATAAGTGTGGAGTGAATTTGTTATTAGTCCCTGAGGTTTTGTAGAACCACCTTTCACTTCAGTTCCAGCTCCAAGTCTTTTAGGGTTTGTCTGAAACATTTGCTCATTCTTGTTTGCTAAACAGCTTCATCTTAGTCAGATTAGATGGAGAGCATCTGTGAGCAGCAGACTTGCCACAGATTCTCAGTTGGATTTAGGTCTGGACTTCGACTGGGCCATCCTAACACATGAATATGATTTGATCTGGCCCATTCCATTGTAGATCTGGCTGGGTGTTTTGGGTTGTTGTCCTGCTGGGAGGTGAATCTCTGCTCCAGTCTCAAGTCTTACAGCCTCTAACAGGATTCTCCTTCATCCATCATCTTCCCATCAACTCTGACCAGCTTCCCTTTCTGTGATGGAGAAGAACATCCCCACAGCATGATGCTGCCACCACCATGTTTCACAGAGAGGATAGTGTGTTCAGGGTGATGTGAAGTGTTAGTTTTTCCCCACATATAGGGATCTACATTTAGGACAAAACGTTCAGAACTTCTTCCTCATGTTTGCTGTGTCCCTACATGGCTTGTAACAAACAGCCAACAGGACTTCTTATGTCTTTCTTTCAACAATGCTTTTCTTCTTTCCACTCATCCATAAAGGACAGATTAGTGAAGAGCAGGACTAATAGTTGTCCCGGGGACAGATTGTCCCACCTGAGCTGTGGATCTCTGCAGCTCCTCTAGAGTTACCGTGGAATTCTTGGCTGCTTCTCAGATTAATGCTGTCCTTGCTCATCCTGTCAGTTTAGGTGGACGGTCGTGTCTTCGTAGGTTTTCAGTTGTGTTGTACTCTTACTATTTTCAGATGATGGATTGAACAGAGCTCTGTGAGATCTTCAAAGTTTGGGATATTGTTTTATAACCTAACTCTGCTTTAAACTTCTCAACAACTTTATCCCTGACTTGTCTGATGTGTTCCTTGGTCTTCATGATGCTGTTTGATCACTCACATTCTGTAATAAAAATCTGAGGCCTTCACAGAACAGCTGGGTTTATACTGAGATTAAATTACACACAGGTGGACTCTATTTAATAATTAGGTGACTCCTGAAGGCAGTTGGCTGAATACAAATGAACAGAAATATAAAATGTAAACCATTACTATTTTCCTTCAACATCAAAGTTAAATGCTACTTTGTGGTAGTTTATCATATAAAACCCCAGTAAAAAACTTTTTTTATTTTTTTACGTGACAAAATGTAGAAAAGTTCAAGGGTGGTGAAGACTTTTTTAAGGCACTCATTGCAGAGGTCACTGTCTTGTTAGGTTGATGGTGACATATAGCTGCAACTTATTGTCTTTGCTTGAATCAGATTTTGCACATCTTCCTTCATACGAAAACATTTAGAAGTAATTTTTAAAAAATCCGTCCCTCTCCAGACAATATACAACTATTTACCTCTTTCTCTGACTCAAATTTGAGTGCATACACTTGTTTTAGTGGAGAACAGCAGCTGAGTGCCTGGCTTGTGAACAGCTGTGTGTGAGAAGTGTGTTTAGGACTCTAGGGGTCCTGAGTGACTCATCTCTCACCTTCCATGAGGGCTGTGTTGGTGCGGCTGTTGTTGTTAAGGTCTCTGCGGTGAGAGTTGTGCAGGCAGTAGTCTCGGAGGCTTTGTGTGTTGCTGAGACACTGCAGGATACTGTTCATGAAACACTACAAGGAAAAATAACACAAACCAGATGAAAAAAAGTCTTATTCATTTACCACAAAAAAGTCACACTTATTACTGAAAGGCTGTCACATTTAGTTTTTTTTTGTTCTAACATAAACTTCAGGAAATTTATTAACCTATCCTGATTACTTTTTGAATTTAAATCCATCCATCAATTTTCTTTCCTCTCTTTTTTTTCCTCCAGGTCACAGGAGAGCTGCTGTCTGTCTTCAGCAGTCATTGTGTGAGAGGGGGTTACACCCTGGGCAGGTCGCAAGCCCATCACAGGGACAAACAACCAGTCACATGCTCACCTAGGGACAAATTTAGAGCTACCAATTAACCTAATGGGTATGATTTTTGTCTGCAGGGGAAAACTAGATTAGCTGGAGAAGACCCCCACGTGCACAGGGAGAACATGTTAAGTCCAATTGGAAAGGCCCCAGGTCAGGAAGCGAACCTGTGACCTTCTTACTGTGAGGCGACAGCTCTAACCACAGTTCCATTGTGCCACCCTAAACTTTCTGATACCTCCACTTGGAGCCTGATAACCTCACAGCAAGGATGCAACTCTAAAAAATAACCACAAAGTCCCCTAAAACGTCCCTGTACCTATTACTTCCAGCTGCTCAGGTCTTGTATGAAGCAGTCTGACATGATAGCAGAGACTGTGTAGACTCAGCCGAGTCATGTGTCCACATGAGACACGTGCCAGTTGGTAAGATCAAACCGGTCAGAGAGGGAGCAAGTTCTCCCCAGTCCATAGATCAGACTCTCTGATTAGGTTACTGTACACACATACACAAACAAACCCACGCACACACATGCAACAAAGAGAACACTCTCCATTTATTTTAGGAGCCATCTGTCTGCCTGTTCCCTGGCAGATATTGTGCTGGACCACCACTTATTAGCCACATATCAACAAACTGTTCTCAACATAACGCTAACAGGATTTCAGAAGAGCCACTAACTCAGTTAAGAATAAAATGACTATTTTAAGTCTTTCAGGTCGGCATGTGAAGATTCAAATATTTATTTTTATTTTTATTTTACTTTTATTTAACCAGGCAAATCCCATTGAGATCACAGATCTTTTTTTCAAGCGAGGCCTGGGCCTCAAGGCAGCCTTACATGCATGTTTTTAGACTGGTTTACACTTACAGTGTACTGGTTTACTTACAGTGTTTCCCAAGTTCTTCAGCCCCACAAGGCCCTGGGCACTCTTTGAGTTCTAAAAAACACAAACAAATACAAAACATTTAGATGACAGTCACATTGGCTTCGTACAGTGATGTTTGTGTGTTTACAAACAACCAGAAATAAAATATAGAAAGTGGTCTGCAAGAGTACGTTTTTAAAGCACCACAGTGTTTGGAGGGAGATTTAGATCTTTACACAAAGATTCTTGCATAACGTTGAGTTGGTTTTTTCTTGTCTTAAGTGAATCACTCTGTTCACTCAGACTGATTTTATACTTTATGATACACCCAGGAAACACCCGGCAATTTATCTTCATTGTACAGCTCATTGTGTGTGTACGGGTGTGTGGTGTCTCTGTAGGAATGACAGACAGGTGCACACGTTTTTGTTGTCATTGCAGTCATTTCCTGTAACTCTCTCCTAGATGGCAGAGATTTGATCAACAACAGTAGATGACAAGGAAACACTCATGTGCACCTTGAAGATTTTACACAGATGTTCCTCTGGTCAAAACAACAAATTAAACATCTACGTTTCAGCTCAGTTCAATGTGTGACGATTTAGAAATCTGAAAATGTCACACAATGTTTCAGAGGACTTATGTCATCACTTGATGCAGTTACAGTGTATTACATAAGATGAGTGGTTACATAATTGAGCGCTAACAAAGAACACAGGGCATGCATGATGACTGCACTGGAGCCTTTGATAACAAAGCAAAAGCAGGATACACTTTTTCTTTTCAACCAATTTCCTTAAGGAATGTCCTGCTCCTATTTTTAGTTCCTGTGCTAATATGTAGCTTAGACATAGATCTTTTGGTCAGTACTTTGCATGCACCACAGCTATATAACAGAAACAATGATTTAACTAATACCAACTTTATGCAGAAAAACAAGCTATCCGTGTTCATGAATCTGAATTTTCAGGCCTGAAAGTGACTGTAAGGGCTGGCAAAGTAGCACCAGTCACCTGATCTGACTGGCTGCTGAAATCTATCTTACGCCCATGTTTCCTGTTACCTCACCTGTACAGAAGCTAGAACACCTTCACTGAGAGTGTGGAACCACAATGAAAATGGGCCAAATTCAAGGTGAGGTCACACGAGAGCTTTGATCGTTTTATTGTAAACTGACCATGGAGAGATGAGCGTTTTTAGTTTTTAAAACATTCTCTGAAAGGAAGGCATACACAACACAACTGTATGTAACAGTGATACTAACAATTTTGTATTAAGAATGTCAACGTATAAGCATTAAAGCAGCCTTATTACTATTTGGTGAGTTCCTTTTCTTACTCTTACATTTCAGCCCCTCCCTGGGCTGCCACCTTATCGTGGTGGAGGGGTTTGAGTGTCCCAATGATCCTAGGAGCTATGCTGTCAGGGGCTTCATGCCCCTAGTTGGGTCACCCAAGGCAGACAGGTCCTAGGTGACGGATCAGACAAAGTGCAGCCCAAAGACCCCTTATGATGATTAAAAATTTTGGATACAGTGTTCCCTCGCCCGGACGCGGGTCACCGGGGCCCCACTCTGGAGCCAGGCCTGGAGATGGGGCACGTTGGCGAGCACCTGGTGGCAGGGCTTTTGCCCATGGAGCCCGGCCGGGCTCAGCCCGAAGAGCTGACATGGGTCCCCCTTCCCATGGGCTCAAAGGGGTTGGGTGCAATGTGGGATGGGTGGTGGCCGAAGGTGGGGACCTTGGCGGTCTGATCCTCGGCTACAGAAGCTGGCTCTTGGGACGTAGAATGTCACCTCTCTGGTGGGGAAGGAGCCTGAGCTGGTGTGTGAGGTTGAGAGGTTCCAGCTAGAAATAGTTGGGCTCACCTCAACGCACAGTTCTGGCTCT
>NC_051431.1:30425485-30432879 GCF_001649575.2 Kryptolebias marmoratus | reverse complement strand
ACCCACCCTTTTTGGAGTCCTTGGAAGGGTTACTGGAGAGTGCCCCTCCTGGAGACTCCCTTGTTCTGCTGGGGGACTTCAACGCTCACGTGGGCAATGACAGTGAGACCTGGAGGGGTGTGGTTGGGAGGAACGGCCCCCCTGATCTTACCCTGAGCGGTGTTCTGTTGTTGGACTTCTGTGCTCGTCATGGATTGTCCATAACGAACACCATGTTCAAACATAAGGGTGTCCATATGTGCTCTTGGCACCAGGACACCCTAGGTCGCAGTTCAATGATCGACTTTGTTGTCGTTTCATCTGATCTGTGGCCGCATGTCTTGGACACTCTGGTGAAGAGAGGGGCTAAGCTGTCAACTGACCACTACCTGGTGGTGAGTTGGCTCCGATCGTGGGGGAGGATGCCGGTCAGACCTGGCAGGCCCAGCTGAGTCAAAAGGCGAAGCTCTCAATTTACCGGTTGATCTACGTTCCTACCCTCATCTATGGTCACGGACTTTGTGTAGTGACCAAAAGAACGAGATCGCGAATGCAAGCGGCTGAAATTAGTTTTCTCCGCAGGGTGTCTGGGCTCTCCCTTAGAGATAGGGTGAGAAGCTCGGTCATCCGGCAGGGACTCAGAGTAGAGCCGCTGCTCCTCCACGTCGAGAGGAGCCAGTTGAGGTGGCTCGGGCATCTGGTGAGGATGCCTCCTGGACGCCTCCCACCGGGAGGAGGCCCAGAAGAAGACCCAGGACATGCTGGAGGAACTATGTTTCTCGGCTGGCTTGGGAACGCCTTGGGATTTCCCCGGAGGAGCTGGCCCAACTGGCTGAGGAGAGGGAAGTCTGGGTCTCCCTGCTTAGGCTGCAACCCCTGCGACCCGACCCCGGATAAGTGGAAGAAGATGGATGGATGGCTGGACATTTCAGTCATGATTTTCAATTGTTTTTTTTTTTCAGAACTGTGGTAGGAGTAGCCAAACAAAAAATACATCAAAACGCACAGCTTGATCAGGGATAGTGTGCTCTGACTTTTGGCAGTGGTGTATGCAAATTTAGCAAAGCGGGCTCAAGGTTGATAAAACCACAAATTCTCTAAATACTGCCCAAAATCCCAACAATAACAGAAAAGTGTTTTTTTTTGTTAAAATAATAATATTATTGCTCCCTTGGGTTTATCAAAATGAACTGTTACTATACCGCACACCTGATTCACTGTTAATATTGTGTTCAACTTTAAAGAAAAATGTTGAGGAGTTCTTTTTTTCCACAGTAGAGCTTTGTTTGTGCAGCTTAGAGAAAGAACATGACAAAAATCAAAGTGAATGTTCCTGTCCAGAGATCTGCTGGGCTTGTGGCCGTTCACATGATTGGAAGCGTGTTCTGTGTGTTCATCTCTAACATGTGCCTGCAGCTCATCTAGTTATGAGTACGGTACACAAAGAGCTTTTTACTGTTACATAAATAACCTTCTGCCATCTGCCTCTTAAATAGGAGTAACAGATTCAACAGAGCGTGCCAAAGTAAAAATAAATCTACAGTTTAATTAACTTCAGTTTATCTAAATTTGTCTTTTTGTAAATTCTCTGCTGTGGATTGAGCAGATTATTAGCCACACCAGTGCAACACAAACACAGAAACACACACATTTCTTGCTGTGAGTCCATGATGTTTCCATTGTAACAAGATACAAAACAAACTCTCTTCATAACCCCAAAGTCTTTCACTGGAATGTGTTTGTCTGACTATGCTGCTCTCTGCTGAGTAATGCCACAGCCGGCCCCAAAAATAGCGGCTTAGCTTTAAATAACAACTGCTGGACCACACACACAATTGGCTGATCCTTCGTCCAGCCCACCACACATAATGGCGATAAAACAAATGTCCTGGCTCTGTCACCATAGCAATGTCTTTCATACTTTTTTTTCATAGGACATAAAGCCAGAGGACACTGTGACATCACAGTGACGATGCAGAGCATGTAGGGAGTGTGTGTGAGAGTGTGAGAGTTTAAAGTGGGTGGAATTGGCAGTGAACAAATGGGATATGTGATGAATGATGATGTGATGAGTTGACACTTGAAATAAATTTAGACTGAAGTGGAACACAGAAAATAGGCAGAAACAATCAGATCAGATTTAAGCAGAAAACATGCTGTTCTTTCAGCTGCTCCCTTCTTTAGTGGTCACCATAGCAAGTGAACTAGCATGAAGGATTTGGCAATTATTTTACACCAGATGCCCTTCCTGAAGCAACCTGGGCTCCGACCTGCAGCCTCAGGATTACAAGACTGCAGCACTGACCACCAAACTACAGCAGCCCCCTTTAAGAAGAATGTACATACTTCAATGTATTTTAGGATTTCTACAGTTTCTTTTTAATTTTTTAGTTCATAAATATTTTTTGATTTATTAGATTTAGTTTTTTTAAAATCTGCACTTCACACCTTAAGAGGTCTGTAAAGCAAATCATTAAAAGCTGCACTGATAACATTATTTTGAGTGCGTTAGCAAGTTTCCTTAAGAACAATGTAAAGAAACTTTTAACTTCACTTTTAGAAACTGTTTAAAAAGGGTTTCTGCATATTTTTAATTAAAGAATTCTATATTATTCCAGAATTAAATTTTTTAAAATATTCTTGTGGACTTCGTCACATTTTCTGACCTTAAAACATTGTAAATATTTCTGTGAAAGTTTATACAATGATACTTTTATACCACTGTATAAAACTGTATCAAATACATAAAGCGTATTCTTAAATTTATAGTAAAATAAACAGTAAAAACCTTCACATGCTTTGGGGCTAGGCAACCTTGTGAGAGAAACATTGTACCTTGTATTTGTAACAAATGTTTTCTGCAGTTATTTAGCCATAAATCATGTAAAATGCTACTACTGGAAGTCACAATCTTGTCAAAATGCGACATACAGCATTTTGTTTCCTGAGAACTATATAGACTTAATAAAAGCAATCAAAAAGCTGCGTATTGAACAGGAAAAAATATTCTTCCAAACAAATAGTTTGGAAAATGTTTCCATGTTTTCTTCCATTTCTTATTTGGACAAGTTGTTGAATAGTTATCATGCTCTGTCAAAAATGTCTCCCTGTTACTCTTTTTGGAATACCAGACATTTTTCTGTAAACTGACATCTGTCAGCTTAAAATGTGCAAGATTTAGGTTCATTTTCACTTATAAAGCATTTATGTTCAGTCTGGTTCTGGAAGGACAAGCAACCAAGCAAATAAAATGTTTTATCATATTTTAGTCCAAAGTTTTTAGATTGATACGTGCAAAAGGTTTGATTGTCATCGATGAACAAAACCTCAAACTCAAGGCATGATGTGGTAAATTAACCTAAACTGAACATCATAATGATGATTTGCTTCTTTTACTTCCAAAAAATGTGAATTTTTGGAAACTCAATAAGGAAAAAAAGCCTGAAAACCCTTGTGTTTCCAGGCTTATGTTTATTTTTTCCATACTTATTTAGATCTGGAAAATACTAAAGACTCAAGTCTACATGGGAACCATGATTTCCCAAATCACATTAGAGGGGTTTGATTAGGTCTTCCACTGTATATAATGACCATTCTAATGAACAACTGGTTTTTGTACTCCATGCTTTCAGGTTTGTAATATTATTGCATAGAAATGAATTCAATAATTAAATTTTACAACTTCAATTCATCTGACAGACACAGTGTAACACATAATTATGACCTGAGTTTTACTGAGTCTTCGTTTATAATCTCAGATCCTCCTCCTTCCAACTCACTGTTCCCTCTTCTTGCCTGACCACCATGGGGTTGAGAGCCTTCCGATGCTCGGCCCCCTGCCTTTGGAATTCTGTTTCTATTACCACCTTTAAATCTCAGCTTAAAACTTATTTCTTTAGAGAAGCATATTCATTGCAATCATACATCATTGTACTTGCCATAAATTTCACATGACTAGTTTATCTATTGTTGTTCCTGTGTATTTGTACTTTTTTATTCAGTTAATCAATTTTTTCTAGTAGATGTGTTAACAGGCTCAAAGTTATATATATATAATATATAGAGACCCTTTCCAAAAAATTTGAATGTCATTGAAGAGTTGTTTAATTTCCATAATTCCATTCAAAAAGTTAAACTTTCTTAGGTTATAGATTCAGGGCCCACAGTTTAAACAATTTCTAGTATTTGTTTGTTTATTATTGCATAATTTGGGCTTCCAGCTCATAAAACCCACAAAAACAGGATTTCAAAAAATTAGAATACTGCGGAGTATGAAAATCTTATTTCACATGGTCATTTTAGTATATTGCAAATATAAATTAAATAACTTTTTTTATATTTGTGTTCCTCAATAAAGGTATGACCAAAACTGTTTTTCCAAGATCAAATTATGACCTATTAACCTTATGCTGCTCTGCCCACCTTCTTCAATTTGATTCTCACACCTTTGCAAAAACATTTTAGTTTTAGTGCTTGCGTCACTGACAGTACAAGTGAGCTTTATGAAGACTAAAGCTAATTAAAGCTCTAGCATTTCTTGAAGGAATGCATATCACCCGCTGCCTTTCATGCCAGAGGTTTAGACTCGGATCATCTAATGATGAAAAATAATGAAGTTGTAGTTGCTTTGGTCAAAGCTTGGAAAATACATTATGCAAGCACTCGTGAAATCTGTTAATGTTCATTGTATGTATTGACGATAACTCTCCCCTACTACCACAACAAACTTTAACTAGATTTCTGTCAGTTTTATAGGGTTATCCCCATTTTTGTATTTATAAAAGGTCAATTACCTGAGACATCCATTTTGAATTGGACTGACTCCAAAAGTTAATTAGTTCTAGATATACATCCAATGATTACTTTGTGGCATATTCATGAAATTCTGGCCAGTGGTTCATGACATATTTTGCTAACACAACAAACATATGCACAAAGACAAAACCTAATTGCCCTGTTGCATTCAGCGGCAGGTGATTAAAAAAAAGAGTTAGTAAAAGACTTGGATTACATGCAAAGAGAGAATATTTAAAATCCCCTAGGGCTAAAAAGCATCACAAAGAGAGACTGCATTAAAAAGCATTCCACAGGCCAAGCTAAACCATTCCCTGAAACTGGGAATAAGAGACAGAGGAAATATCTCTCTGGCACAAAACCAGGTTGTGGAGGTAACAATCTGTCTCTGTGCTGTGCTCAATAAATCCATTGCTGGCCTGAGGGACACAGACAGTGCTGAAGTGGAAGAAATGGGTCAAAGCAAGGTGAAGAGGCTGGAAGGGATAAATACTTTTTGTTTTTAGGGGTAACTTCACATCAAATCAAAGCAAAACAAGAACTGGATGAACTGAATGAACTTTGTCTCACAGGTGGCAGAGAATGAACTCAAGCACACATTCTGTGTTTTTTGAGGAATCTAGAGAAACAAATCCCCAATATGGTTTCATTTAGTATTAGAGATCAGATAATGTTGATCTAAATGTGATGACAAAAAGAACAGGTTAGGCTCAAAGGTTTTATTCTTGTCTTAAGCAAATACCTCTTTTATAATATTACAGTGAGCTGATAGATCAGAGAAGACTACAGTGTGTCATTGTACTCCTGTAGTTTCCTCAATCTGTCTATGAGACATTCTGCTCCAGTGATATTCCAAAAAACTACAATAACAGGTTACGTTTTTTAATAGATGTACCACCCTCTCAAAGTAAAAAAGTTATTTAGTCAGTCAGTTAATATAAAGCTCATCGTTTACATGAAGGTTGGCTAAATAAACCATCGGTGCAGCAATCCCCTTCGATTTGGTAACCTGAACCCAGTGGCTGGCAGTGGTGTGGGAAAACAACAAGCCCAGAGAACAAACTAATGAGCTATGAGCTAATGATATCCCTAGTGAAGGTGGGGGTGTCTCTTTAATCAAGTCTTTAATTAGAGCAAAGAAGCATAAGAAAAAAAGGTAAAGTTTTTTTTAAAAAAAATATGCTAATATGAGCCTGTAGAGTCTAGAATGAAGCCCTTGAGTTTTTTAGACATTTTTTGTCATTGGGATTTTTGAGCTTGAAATAAACTTGATGGTATGCATACTTATTGCTGATGTCTTTCCACCTTCACATTGTGTTAACACACATCTGAATACAACAGGGCAGCAAACTGTCACAATATCTGCTTTTACAGAGTAACTCACACTGCTGATGAGCGATTAATTAAATATAATTATTATGGAAGCAAGTGTAGTGCTTAGTTTTAAGTCCCATCCCCTCCATGTAAACAAATAAAACATTGCCCTTTTTTCAGGTGGTGACTTGTTGATTCACATAGTACTTGCTGCTTTACGTTCAAATATGTTTAGGTGTAATTAGTTATTTCATGATTAAAAAAGGTCATTTGACGCCATGATTGTGTGCTGGGGTGTAGGCAGGACTAAAAGCCACTCTTTGAAATTGGGCAAACTCTGGTTCCAAAAAGTGGGCAGCTTCTGTAAAACTGTTCCTGTTGTCTTTAACTCCCTTCAACTAGAGAGAGTGAGGACACTCGGGCCCAGTTTACACAACGCTGTTTTTCAGTGAAACTGGGACATTTCTGTTGCGCTTCTGTTGTTTACACAACAACAATAATCGGATTCTCTTTTTGCATCCAGGTCTCAGAGTGGAACTTTACAAATATTCCCTGTTGCAAGGAAGCCACAGTGTGCCACAATGAAATCACACATGTACACTACTGACAGCAGCAGAGCAAGTAGGTTCAAAAACACTGTTTGTATTGTTTGTGCTACTTACACTTTTCAATGTGTAAAAGCAACCTAACCTCACTGTAGGTCCAAACAAAGGTTCGTATATTCACCTTTTAAATGTAACTGCTTACCTGCTGGAGAGGCTGGTGTCTGCGTGTATGTGTCTGTCAGCACCAGCTAGTGGCCTGGCATAGAAACTACAGCAGATTCAACAGACACAGCATTACAGTGTAAACATTTACGTTTTTCCCAATAAACACTGGCAAATCTGCAAAGAGGTTGGTCACATGCAAACGTAGCTTTTGTTTAGTATTATAATACATGACAATGATGTACTGTAGCTGCTGTCTGACCAAACACTTCAGCAGCTGAGGAGAAACAATACACATCAACAACCTAATTAGCCTAATCTACACTGTAGCTCAGACCATAGTGGAAAGCTAAAATTTCAAGGGTAAATAATTCCCAGGGTAAAAAGGTTCCAGGTTCATAGTGAAAATGTGCCTATTGTCTCTTTTGAGGCAACTTTAGATTATGCTAGGGATCCAAAAAATACTTCAGTAAAAACAAAAGGTATGATAATACCCACCACATTCAGGAACTTAAAATGCCAAACGAAAAAAATATGGCAAATAATTAGAAACAGGGGTGGAAATTAAAAATTTTGTCCACCAGCCATAGTGGCTGGTGG
>NC_051431.1:30422834-30424200 GCF_001649575.2 Kryptolebias marmoratus | reverse complement strand
GCTGCCCCCTATATGTCAAGAGGACAAATAACACCTTTTCTGTTCAAATTGCCAACCCGCCACAGTGGCGTGTGTGTTGATCAAATTCACCCGCCACTTCAAATATTTACCCGCATTTGGCCGGTGGCGGGTGCTAATTTCCACTCCTGATTAGAATACCTTATTAGCGATATCAGTAATTCATTTCTAACATGCTTCCAACATCGCACAACAACAATTTCCACTTTTACTGCTCCCTGCCTGTTCCTGTCTGTGTCTTTTGGGGCTGTAAACTGAACTTCACACCAGCAGCAGGATGCCTGGGTCCACCTGGCAGTGTGGAATGCCAACTACTGATTGGCTGGTAACGTGGTGTGAGTGAGAACAGAAGAACAGTCTGTTCTGACCTGTATCTCTTTCTGGCAGAATACCATGAACAAACGGACGCTTTCTGTCAGTGACTGACTTAGTTGACTAGTGACTGGTTTACTCACTTCAAGGTGTGTGTTTGAGTGTTTTATTTCTACAAAAAACTCAAGGGGGTTGAAGTAAGCTGTCGAAGCTGGCTGAGTGAGTACACACCAGAGACAATACAAATTAATATATAACCTCGAGGGCAATGAACTGTCCTCTGGTTGCATTTGATCCTTCACACACTTCATTCATAGAAAGAACTGCATTGATGCGACACTGTTTCGATAACAACCAGAGAGCATGTGAAAATAAAACTCTAGTACACTGATTTCTTCTTATAAAAACTTCATCTTCACATATCTCCTTAGGAATGCATGTTTCTATCAGGAGAAAAAAAAAATCACCCACAGTGCTGGCAAAGATAACAACGGGCTAAGAGGCTTTTGTTTACATTTAAATAAAGCCTGGACCTCAACACCAACCTGTGTCTAATCACAACATATCGCACCATAAGCCCTGGCAAGTGGGTGGACAAAACCAAGTATAACTGCACACGTCTGCCTCAGTGAGATCTGCTGCCAAGAGACAACATGTCTTGCTTTGTTTGATAAAATAGGTATTATACTGAAACGCAAATGAATCCCTATTCTACAATACAGCATATACACTGCATATTTTACAGTAGATGAGGAGTGAATGTGGGGCAAACCCCACTCTAACAATGCAGAGTGTATTGCAATTGGAAAGGTACAGAAGTCCCTCACTGCATCTTCAGCTCCACCCCTATGCCCACCACTATCTCCAGTGTCTTCCACTTCATCAGACTGGACTATTATCCTTATATCAAGAACAGGATGAAGGACTTAAGAGAAATTGATTGGAATGAAGAAAAACAGATCACAGTGTTATAATATATATATATATATATATATATATATATATATATATATATATATTTTTTTTTTTTTTTTTT
>NC_051431.1:30388311-30422789 GCF_001649575.2 Kryptolebias marmoratus | reverse complement strand
GGAGTGTATTTTAAAATAAACATGTTTTCAAACTTTACCTCTGTTGTTTTAATGAACTACATTTTTCAGCTAATTACAAAAAAAAAAAAACTATGCTTATACTGTAGAGTAGGGCTACACAGTGAATTGAAATGAAATGAATGAAAAATTTATAGTCATTGCAGTATCAGTTAGTGCAATATTAATTTTGCAAAGGACTGCTTATTTTAAATGCATTTATGTTCTGTGACAAGTATTTTTGGTCAATCTAAAGGACTCTTACTGGCCTTAATGATCACACCTAGTTTAAAAGATAGTAATGAAAGAAGACAAAATGCAGAAAATGTTGGTTTATTGACCTCTGCCAGGGATGTATATGGTTTTGGTAACGTTTGTTTGTCTGTGCAAAAGGTTACTCAAAAAGTAATGAACATAATTTAATGAAATTTTCATGAAATGTTGAGGTTGTCACAAAGAACAAATGCTTAAATTTTGGTGGTGACTGGGATCATGATCTGGTTCCTACAATCTTTTTATGACCCTATGGCCTAGGCAGAGGTTTGCACTCCAAGTGCCTCAACATACAGTGATGACATCACACGATGATGTCATCACTGTATGTTGTATTATACATGGATACGACATGATAACACCTGGGAAAGATGCGAGGTGCAAAGTTGAACTGAACTTAAAGCTTAAACAGTTCTGCTGTTAAATAAATAATGCTGTGCACACTTTTAAAAAGGCACATACTAAAGACATAGACAAAAGGTGTTTTCTTGTCAACATGCATACTGTAGCCTGTAGATAAGGAGAAGCAGAGAACAAATGAGGAGTACTGGCAGGACGAGAAGGAAGAGCTGGTGGACGGTGACAACAAATCACACACGTGCCAAGCTGCCAGTCCTGGCCAGCACTGAAGTGTTCTAATGTAATTTCTCATTACATAATAAAAACTGGCACACAGCAACTCCACTCTTTGCTCCTTGGAGCACAGATATACCTACGTACAAGTGTGCACACATATGACCTGACAATCACAAACTTTTAGTTAATTCTCTTCTGTTCATGCCAGGCAAGCCACAGCTGACCCAGCTCTTATATCTGGCTTTACAATCAATTTATTTGTGGTTTAACCAGCATTTGTACACCGGGAGAGAGTAACGACAACCCTGACTTTGTGACGTCTCTCACTGTGAGCAGCACTGAACTTATCACAAAACAGTATTTATTGTTCTGGTTTATTATTGACTTGTTAAATCAAAAGTCATGTCACTATGTGCATGAATCTAACAGCAACAAATACATTTCCCTTACTTTGCTTGCAAGACGACATCCTTTTTAAGCTCATGTTTTTAATGCTGTCATTTTTATTTAATATTTATAAAAAATGTTGATATGAATTAAAATACACAACTAAAATCAATCTGATTAGCAAAAGAAGATGAGCAGTTGTTTCCAGATGAAAGTATTCCTGTATGCCCTTCAACCACATGCAGCACCGGCTTTCAGGGATTTTCTGTACATTGTGTACTAACACTTTCATTCATCTACAGACCCATGTGTTCACCAGCAAAGCAATAGAGGCAGCATTAAAATTCATGACTTTACGCTACAAACTTCAAAGTCGGTGGGAATATGTTATATTTTCTGTATTTATCTGTATTCTAGAGGGGCAGTGTAGTATGTGATGGATTACTGAGGTTATATAAGCTGTGACCTGCCGCTTCAGGCTCACTGATCCTCGTACAGCTCAGTCCGGAGGCTTAACGCGGGCTTAAAACTCACCACGTTAAACGGACTCTGTTACATTCTCCGTAAAAAATACCATCAAATATTCACTGTTCACCACAAAAACCATTCAGATCTCCGCCTGGAAGGACGTACAACTCCACAATAACAACAAAATCTAGGTACGGTTATTGTACACACGAATACAACCTCAAACGATCAAATTAAAGCTTTTGAGCCAATTTATTTAATACCATAAAATCATCCCGAATATAAAATGTTCGCTGTACGTTACAGTGAAATATTCACGCCGTCCAGCGCAATTTTTGCAGCCTTGTCTCATTTAGTCACAGAAAGTCCCCAAAAAGGAACAACAGTTGTCTCTTACAAGTTTCACAGCTCAATAAATAGGAAAGTAAAACAAAGATATTAAATTGTCTGATTCTTTTTTATACCAGAGTTCGTTGAGGTCTTCTCCTCGGAGCAGTGGATTTCTCTCTTACCTTAGCCTGGTTTATGAGAAGCCCCACGAAGGTTGAGACCAGCACGGAGCCGGACATGCTCCCCTTCCTGCGCACCTCCTGCTTCAGAAACGGGAGGGCAGCTGCAGGTGGCTCCTCCGGGACTGTCACCGTGTACGACTGTCGCATGCTCGGCATGCTGGCGGCGCAAAGGAGTAGTCCACCGGTACTACGTATTCAGACGGCGGGACAGGTGTTCGGACCCTTCGCTGTAGAGTCGTTTTTATCTCACGGTTTAATCAGAAGTGGCGGCTTTCTTGCTTTTATCCGTTCAGTAACATCACGCACCAACGTCACAAATCACGCCTAATGAAGAATCTGTGGGTCTACCTCCACTAAACACAGAGGACATAGGAATCCAAATGAACGAGACATACAAACTTCCTAACAAATTAACACCAGAACTCAAGGAGCAGCTGTATCGGTGTATGCAGCTGTGAGCTCCGCGCGGCGCAGTTAAGCAGGTCTGGAGACGGCGACAGAATGTTCTCTCATTCAATTTAACTGGACCGAAGCTCCGCCCCCTTTCAGCTCCGGTAAATCAGCCTACAAACGTGACTGACCGTCTCCTGCCGCGCGCATTACGTCTCAAACCACTTCTCTTCACGGTGCTGTAATCTGAAGGACCGATGCTGTTGTTCAATGAGACAATCTCCACCTCCGAGACAATTACAAAGAGTTACTACGGAGCAGGCCGGGAGTCATGGGTAGTGATGGGAGCGCAGTTCTTCTTTGTGTACTGAATCACTAGAATCAATTTATTAAAATTCAAAAGAATTATTATTCTTTAGAATTATTAGAATTATTATTATTATTATCATTCAAAAGATACATTCACCAAATTCTTCAGTTCATACAGTTTATTAGTTAGTTAGTTAGTTTAGTTTATTTCTTTTGTGCCATACACCATACAAGGTGCCCAACCAACATCAACATCCTTCAAACATATAGTGTCCTCTTTTCAAAGATGCCAGGCTTTTAAAACAAACTGAGCAAACTGAAACACATAATATTTAAATAAGTACTGTAGTCTATCTTCATCACTCATATAAAAAATCCAAGTTAACATCAAGAACTTTACCAAACAATTCATTTCTGAGAGTTGTATACAAAGGACAATAAAACAAGAAATGCATTTCATTTTCAATTTCAATTAAATCACACAGAACATTTTCAATCCTTCTCTGGGACTGAGTGAAATCGTCCTGTTTCTAAATCTAAGTTTATTCGTGCAGTATACGAATAAACAGCGCCACTTCCAGCACAGCACTAAGCAAACGAATCACTCATCGGTGGCAGTACGTTGTTTCTGCGCATGCACGAATCAGCAGTATGTTTACTGAATGAATCCCTCCCCTGCCCTCTCTGACAGACTCCTCTCTCTGTGTAGCCGAAGTTAGCAAGTGCCACTACAGCAGCAAGCAGCACGTTCACTAAAACATAAATAAGAGTCCTCTTTCTTTTATGCTTATTATTGTTATGACCTAAGGACCCCCCACCCCCGCCTCGCTGCTGTAGTTAGTCTTGCTGGAAGTCTCACTCACTCTTCTTCTGTCTCCTCTCCTCTTGTTACTTTATGTGTCCCTCAGTCTGTTAAGATACAACGGGGTGTGTGTGCGTTTATTTTCATAAAGCTTGACTCAACATTAGCAGTTAGTTTGGATAAACGTATGCCACTGCCAAAAGCCTGAGAGTCACAGAACGCGGAAGTTCCACTCCAAATGAACTCAACTGACAAAGTTTTTTTCCCTTTTTTTTCCTTATTTTATTTTTTTCTTATTTCTTTCTTATTTTTTTCTCAACTGAACTAAGTAAGTAATGAATCGGTGAATAAAGTGATTCGGATCAGTTCGTTCACTCAAAAGATTTGTTCATTTGAATGAATCGTTCATGAACGACACAACACTAGTCATGGGTGGAAATCAAATTTGAGGTCAAGAATCTCTTTCCTTAGTTTAAGACATTTGTGCCCTTGGATTCGCAGTAACATTGATGTCTGTGTGCAGCAGGTGTTGTGCCTTGTTTTGTTTTTAGTGTAGACGAGAACAGACGAAAACCAAACACCAGAAGCGAGAGGAGGTTTAGGGACAGTGTATTGCAAAATCAGGTTGTAATAAACAATAACATTAACAGAATTTTCTGTGTTTTCTCCGAAATCAAATCAGACTTTTATGAATCAATGTCATTCCAACAATTACATTAGACACATATCAGTTTGGGATCGGACCATCTGGAATCGGACTGACTCCATAAGGTAATTAGTTGTAGATGTGCATGATTACTTTCTGGGAGCTTCATTAAACTCTGTCCAGTGGTTCATGAGACATTTTGCTGACACAGGCACATACAAGTTGGTATTTCTATCTTTATTAGGAAATTGTATTGACTTCCATTCATTTCTGTAGCCTAACCCTTAACCTGACCAGTATAGAATGTGCCTAACTCTAACCAAAACTTAATTCACAACTTAGTCCTAAGCCTAACCACTAACCTAAAAATGATGTTCCACCATTTTAGGACCAGACTTTGGTCCCCATAAGGACTACCTGTCCTGATAAGGTAGGTGATTACATCAAAAAACATCCTAAAAAGGTAACAAAAACCAGATATACACATACAAAAACACACTCAGGCAATTAATATTGCCCTTCTTTCATGGCAGCTGGCTATTATAAACAATTATAATTAGTTAGAAATTCATAGGAACGTGCTGTATCTCTTGTTCCACTCCCTGTGAAGCTGAAAAAAGCTTGAAGACAAAACAAAAACTATAATCTGCAATGTCTTTTCATAAATCTGCTCTTTGCTTTCTGTAAACAAAACAATCAAAGAATGACCATCTACATACAAAATGCATTTGTGCAAATGTATTCAGAGAAATGAATGGAAAAGGGTGTTCATAGATTTAGCAGAATTTGTGAGTAAAGTGAAAAAAGAGCAGCGTGTACCTGTAAAAAACCTTGACTGACACTCAAATGTGTACACAACAAACAACCAAGGAGCACATTGCTTAACACGTTTGTGTGTGTGTGTGTGTGTGTGTGCATGTCAGCGCCTAAATCCTGGAGGTGTAAATCATGTGAAGGGGGCAAAGAGTTTGTGTTTGTATTCATAACTGAAGGAAACAATGAACCTGTCCAGTACTGTAAAAATCTGTCTCTTGAGTAGGGTTATGTCAGAGAAGTTGTGTTGTGATACTTGTTCCATTGTTCCTCTACCTTTCTTTGAATGTATATAACTTTTTAAACTTGCTAAATGCTGACAATGTCTTGTCTAAAGTATGGGAGAGTTTGGGAGAGGATGTGGGAGAGTTCCAGATGAAAAAAAAACTTGCTGTCCCACCTTATAAAATCTTCTGTACAAGAGCACTGGAAAGTACAGAAATACAAAGTTTTGCTACAACCTACCAAGTGATCGTTTTAATTGCTGTGTAGTTTATACACTTTGTGCAGAAAACCCTGTGGCCATGAGATTTAGAATAGTGCTCCAAAGTGGTGGGATGAAATAATAATCCTAAGCTGTTGGCTAGACTCACCAAGCACAAACAGGTCAAATTTTATTCTTTAAAAAAACTTCAGGTTCATCTTTTATTTTAAGAAATTTCTTTAAAATATTTGACAAAAGACTAAGGTCTAACAGACACAGAGAAGAAAAACAGCTTTAGACTATAACATTTAGAAGAAGCAAATGCTACTGACCTAGATAGTGTCAGGAACGGTGGAGACTAAGGCGAACCCAGAATGCAGACTCATAGTAAGGGGAAAAAAAAACTAATTTATTAAACTAGAGAATACACAAAAACAAAAATGCTGACGTGGCAGCAAACAAACAAAACCTAAATTTAAATACAAACATGGAACTGACAGAAACCAGGAACACAGCACGAGGGTAACTAAACAGACTACATCAAACAATAGACAACTAACACAGACAATGAACCAGCGACTAGTGGGAGAAATGACCGGGTATTTGAGTACTGAGGATAACGAGGTGAGTGGGAACAGGTGGAGTGATTACAGAGTCGGGACAGGTGTAGATGGGTGTGGTTAACAGGCAAGTGAGTGACTGGGGAAGGGTGAAATGCAACATGAACATAAGACAACAAAATGCAAACTACAACAGAATCGCAACAAAACCCCAAACCAAAGAATAAAACAAAACCCACAGAAAAACCAAATCACCACAGATAGTAAATGGATGCAGTATTTATTTCTAAGAACTAGTGGTTCAAAGGCTTCAAATTTATATTTCCTACACTGAGACCCTGTTCAGACTTGGAACCAAAATCAGTCCTGGTCATCAGATTGCATCTGGATAGCACTGAATTTCAGGTGTGAATGGCTTCAATGTGCAAAACTTGACTCATTGGACCCAGGAAGAGGTACATATGTAAATCGGAGACAGTTTGCTATCTTGGCGAAAGGCTAACAACAAACCTACTCTTCTGACACTATTTTTTGGCTAATGTCCAACCATTGGACAATAAGATGGATTTAATAAAGCTCAAACTAAACAGCTACAGAAAAATGTGGAGGTGTTGTGTTTTTTCTGATATTTATATCCCACATAGCGTTAATTCTATTCTGGCATTTAAATAACTACATGATCATATCAGTAAAGTCCAGACCAAACACCTGGAGGCTTTCATCCTGGTAGCAGGGGATTTTAACCAGGCTAAACGGACATAAAGAAATTACAGAGTATAAAAGGAATAGGGGTGTAATGAGACTTTGAACCCTAACCTTATGTAAATAACTTCACAAAAATGCAACTCAAATGGCTCCAAAACACGTTAATGTTAAAATTATTATACAGTTCAGATTATAATACAGTTCAGATGTCTGAATGTATTATCAGCAGACCTTCTGTTACACTGTTCATTGCTGATCTGACAGCCCACTGTGTGACGTGGCTATGTGTGTATTTGCATGTAGAGTGGGTAACTGAGATCGGCTCATCACAGATGCATCTTAATACCAGGTCTGAACACATACTTAAAGCTGTCCACTTGTGACTAAATTAGCCAGAATGCACATTAATGCCAGTCTGAACAGGGTCTGAGTGACGTAAGTCTTGACCCTTTTTTGCCAAAGAATAAAGAAACGAAGAATAAAGCCCATGTTGAACCAAAATGTGTATTTCTCTTATCTAACCATAAGCTGTTTGACCAAGAAGGCAAACTAAAGGTCAGACAGTCTAAATATACTATTAACCCAACAAAAAGTCTAGACACTTAGCACAAACAGAATCTGCTTACACATGAAATCTAGACAGTTAGACAAGCCACCCTTACCTGACTACAAGTCAGTGGGAAACAAAAAAAGTGGGAATGAAAAGTTGTTATTGTCTTTTCAAAGTGCTGCTGTTGAACTCAAAGTGAGGTAACAATGATCCATAAGAATTCTTCCTAATCAAATCTTAGAAACTTTGAATGTTTTGAAATGTGATTAGAGGCAGTAAGGAGCCCAATATTTAGGTCAGCATTCAGCATCATTTAAGGTATTTATTTGAAGTTGAAAACTGCATGTAGGGGTGTTCAGTAAGAGCTGCTGACTTCGTCAACACGCTGCACCTAATCATTACTGAAGTTTGAAGAAATTCAAAAGAACAAACAAGATGAAGTCATATTTTGATTTAAATACGATGAGAAAGCAGGAAAAACCAGGATGATGACAGACATGTGATCCAGCTTGTCTTACTCAATAACACGGCACAAGATGTTCAGGATTACAAGACACCAGCAGCTGCTATTTTAATGTACTACGGTTCTCAGAAACTATC
Source organism: Kryptolebias marmoratus (assembly GCF_001649575.2). Lineage (NCBI taxonomy): Eukaryota > Metazoa > Chordata > Actinopteri > Cyprinodontiformes > Rivulidae > Kryptolebias > Kryptolebias marmoratus. The sequence continues at coordinate 30,414,777 of NC_051431.1, read as the reverse complement.
AGGATTGGGTTTATCTCACTATGCCAACTCTATTTATTGTCCGCCGCTGAAGGTGAAAGGGGGATAGTGTTTTTGCCTATGTCTGTATTCATTTTGTCATGTTAGCAAAAAATATCAATGGATGGATTTCAATAAAACTTTCAGAAGGTAATTGTTGGGTGTACCTTCACAATTAATTGGCTGTTGGAGTCATCAAAATTTAAGATGGTTGCCAGACCCAACTGGCCTTAGGAAACACAAAAATGGCTAAAACTTAAGTAAGTTTACAGATATTGAGCTTAAATTTGATGTGGTAGTAGCTGAGAGACATCTGCAACACATACTCTGAGTGCTAATACATTTTCTGAACTCTTGCAATATTGTTTGAGACTGTGTCATTTACAAGAATTGACTAAAACAGATTAACTCCATCCTTTAGGATAAGATAAGCTGATCTTAGTCTAACTCTGGCATAAAAGGCAGTGGATGATATACATTCATTCAAGGAATGCAAGGTGATTAATTCAGAAAATACTGTTCAGTGTTGGTAGGCTGGTGAGTGTAAACATTACAGCAATAGGGAAAGATTCATTCTTAATAAAAGATGTAAACAAGAGTTTGAGGCCCTGTGTTTTTATTGCTTCATTTCTATCAGGGAATCGTTTTCTGTGGTGTGTCAGCTGACATTTTATACCACATTTTAAAGCACTTGTTTCCTGTAAAGGAACAATCGTTTAGTTAGTCTAAAGCAAGGGGTCAGCAACCCAAAATAATGAAAGAGCCATTTTGGATCAAAAAACAAATCTGTCTGGAGCCGCAAAAAAAATTAAAAGCCTTATATAAGGCTTATAATGAAGGCAAGACAGGCTTTAAGTGTCTATATTAGCCTATTATCAAAATAACTAAGTGTATACATAAGAGCATTCATGATTTATTAATTTAAAAATGTTAAATTATTCATTTTCAAATACAACACTCTCCAGATCTCAGATAAGCCATTACAGTTAATTAAACCTATTATGTTTGAAGGCTTAACTTTAATCAATCAAACCGATTTTCTCAGGAATAAATGAAATACTTCAGTAAACCAAACATTTTACAACTAGATATTATGTAATATCGGTGTTAATCTTCCACTCATTGGGGAAAGCTAGCGGGAGTTTTATAACAATGTGCTGGGAGTCAGGCGTTCTCTCCCGGTGTACCGAACCTGGAGCTCTCGGCCAGCTGACAGCTGGCTGCTAATACAGCGGGAACAGACATGTCTGAAAATGTCAGAACAATATTGCAATTAGGTGATGTATTGATGAACCGAGCAGATATTTGAGACTTTCAAAGCCACATTCTCGCCTAAAAACATTGTAAAAAATCATGTTGTGTCACTTAAAGTGTAATATAGCAAAATAATTTGCTGCTCTTCACCGTCATTGCTACTTTGCTTGAACGCCCGGTTTGGACCCGCAATGAATTATGGGATATGGTGGTCCGTGAAGGATACACCGGACCCATCCTTCAAATCTGGGGAAAAGAAGGACGCATTTGAAGGCTGCATTTGAAGGAGACTTCGAATTCAAACAGGCCTTGTCGCTACGCTATGACATAATCGGCCGACAAATCCGTCCTTCAAAGGATGCAGACCCTGAATTCGGACACAGCTTTAATATTTATTCTACACATTTTTACAGCATTGGAAAATGTTACGAATGTTTGTCCTCCTACAGAAACCATATTAAAACAAAAATATATTTCCCACCCCATCTTTTTCCATTTTCAAACATTTTTGAAAAAGCTCCAGGGAGCCACTAGGGTAGGGCTACAGAGCTACAGAGAGCTAGGGGTTGGCAACACACGGCTCTTGAACTCTTGGTCCCCTGGTCTGAAGGTTTCTCCAGTTCCTCTTCTGTGAAGTTATAGTACCTCAGGTTGTTAGACTCTTTGAGGTACAGTCTCAGTCTCACTGGTAATTTGTCAGGGATGGAAGAAGAATTTAGTGACTTTAAGAAAATAAAATTCCTAAAGTAACATTGTACAAATTCATTTGAGCATGTTCTGCTATAAAAATGATCCCCATTAACTCCCACCATGGAAGGCAATAATGTTTTTGTCTGTACTTGTGTGTGTGTGTGTGAGTTTGCTTGCCTGTAGTGTTAGCAAAATACCTTATTAACCACTCGATGGCTTTTAATGAAATGTGCAGAAAGTAATCAATGGATGAACATGTAGAACTGATTATTTTTGGAGTCAACCTAATTCAAGATGCTTGACTATAAACAAGAGTAATGCCAATGGTACATAATACACCCATTAGAAATATTGGAAGAGTAATCAAAATCCAAAGCATGAATTCTACACATTACATGAGGTTACACATAATGTTATTTTCAGGGTGTTTTTGACATAAAAAGTTGTGAACATTTTCTAGCACAGATGACCCACTTCTTCCAAACTCAGAGGATAAATGGGTCACTTGTGCTTTCAGACTCAAAGATGGAAGTTCTGACCCACAGACCGAGATCATTACAGCCAGAGCTCATCTAGAAAGGAGTAATCAAGCCAACTGCTGACCTACAGGTATCAGGCACCCTTGACAAAGGATCATGTTGGAACAACTTCTTTACACTTAAATAGATAGGTATGTGTATGATACCACTGGTGGTTTGTACTGGAAAAGACAAACACATAATAAACAAAAAATCTTACTAAACAACATTGAAGATGTGTCAACACATTTAAAGTATTTTTGTAATCTATGACTTTAGGTTTACAGAAACTACTCTGACCAACAGTGCCCTCTTTTGGTAAAATAAAAGAACTACCTGCAGCAATGAAGCATTTTGGTGTTTGCTTTACCATGAGTGTGCTTAATTAAATGAAACCAGAGTGCCTCTGTAGTAACAACTTCAGCTCTGATTCCAGACTACTCTCCTCCTAACTATCGATCCTCCCTGAAAGAGTACATCTCTGATAAAAGCATAAAGAGAACAGACAACTTAGTCTTACCGTGGAGTCCCTGCTTGGGAAGTCAGACAGCCCGTTACTGCTCTGCTCCCATATTGATGAGCTGAATGCTTTGCTGCTGCTGCTAAAGGCCTCCTGGGTGGAGCTCCGTGAAAGGGCCTCCTGAGTAGTGCTCCGTAACAGGCCTGAGTAGCCTGGGCGGGAGCTGGAGTCATTTGAGTCAGCCATGTCTTTAGTTCGACTACGGTAGCTCCGTAGGGCACTGGTAGAAGAAGATGGGGTGGAGGAAGAAGAGGAAGCATCATTGAGGCTCAAAGAGGACAGATCTCTGCTCAAGTCACTTTGCGAAACAGATTTTCGGCGACTAAGAGAGATGCTGGAGGCCGCCGGTGAAGAGTAGAGGTAGCTGGACTGAGCTGGGGACGAAGAGTAGGAGCTATAGCCAGAATAGGCAGACCCCCCACTGAGCCCTGACCCTCTGTAGCTCTTGACAGGAGTTCTGCTAAGGCTCTCACTCCGGCGGCTGCTGCTACTTCCGAGGATGTCGGTGCGTGGGATGGTTCGACCTCGGTCACGATCAGGGTCTGAAGAGGTGCTGTAGTTGTGACTACGGACGGTAGAGCTGCTCAGATAGCTGGAGGAGGAGTAACCTGAGGAAGAGATGGAGGAGGAGGTGGGGGACTTGTAGGTGGACAGCCTGTCAGTGTAGGAGCTAAGGCCTGGGGTCAAGGAGGAGCTGTAGGAACCGTAGTGGCTGGTGTAGGAGGAACCAGCATAACGCTTGGCGGTGGAGGATACGCGAGACATAGTGCTGCTGCTGAATTCTCAGCCTGAGGGAGGGAGAGCCTCTGGAAGACTGCATCGACTGCACACACAGCAAAGAGACACAAGCACTGTATTAGTTGATCAGCAACAATCAAATGAATACTTAAACAACAGTAACAAAGCAGGCAGAAGTTAGGCCATCATTTATCCTGGCCACTTGTCTGGTTTATTGAGACAAAATGATTTAGGAATGTGCAGCACTGACTTTAACAGGAATAACAACAATTTATGGAAGGTCTGTTGTGTAACACAACAAACACTAAGAACTGACTCACACGTGCATTTGTTTTTTCACCTTTTGAAATATATCAATATTTTGTCTTCTTTTAACACATTCATCACTGATCCTCTTTTTTTTACATTGCTGCAGTCCAGTTTTCTTCCAGGCATACAGGCTACATCAAAATCTCTCTACTTATTAATAATGATGTTTGTGTTTTGTTTCAAAATGCAGTATAAAATTCTTTCATTTTTCAACTTGAAAATGCTTTGTCTTTAAAGTTGCAGGATGTCAATTATTGACCATTTTGATATTTTTAGTTTTAGGAGTATTGATGCAGCTTCCCATAGTGGCATAAATATATTCATGCTTCTCTACAATTAAGCTTTTTCCTGTCAAACTAAGCTCTGGCAGGAAACAGATGAGTGAATATCTTCCTCTTTCCTTCATTCACAGAGCAGGCAGATGCATTTATGTAACTGGCAGTTTGGACCTGGTTCATCTGTTTTATCACTGTGGAGCTCATTCCACTGATTTGATACTTTTTAATTATGGCAACTATACATTAACAAGGCAGCAACTGCAGCCTTAAAGTGCTTAGAAGTTGTTATTACTGAAAACACAAAAGTGAGACAAATATTTCAATATTTCAAGTCAACTAAAAGGATTTTAGTTTTAGCTGGCTTAAATCAGAGGTCTGCAGCAATGTGTCTTATAGGTCCCCCTTACAGTGGCTTTTATTAGCTTTGGCTAAAAACTACATAGAAACATTGCTTATATTTATAGTATTATGATAGTATCTAACTAGTTTGATGCAAAAGATGTACACAAAATTTTAAATTGAGCTAGTCATTCGAAATATTTTTATACAAAAATAACAAAGACTAAAGTAGGCTTGCATGTCTCAGTGACTGTTGTTGTTTCAACTGCTCCCATCTTCAGGGATCGCCACAGCAAGCAAACTTGCACAAATGATTTGGCAATTGTTTTACACCAGATGCCCTTCCTGACACAACCTGGGCTTGAACCTGCAGCCTCAGGAGGACAAGACTGCGGCACTGACCACCAAGCTACTGCAGCTTCCTGCATGATTCTGTGACTAATTTAGTTTAAATGAGAGCATCACAAGAAAGTGTAATTTGTTTTCTTCACTTGTGTTTAGTCTTTTATTTTGCCCTAACATGTAAAAATAACAATAAAATCTTGACAGTTCACTGTATTTCTCTATCTAAAACTTTATAAGCTGTATTATTTTTATTTTAATGGTCAAAAAGGTTTGCAACTCTAGACAACTTGTAGTAGGTGGGTCGCACCAAAAAAATAAGGAAAGCAATCCTAGGTAAATTGAATTTCCATCCATCAATTCATTTTCTGTCGGTCATCTGTGGCTGGGTTACAGACGCAACAAGTTTAGGAGAAAAAACCTGACATCCATTTCCCCAGCAACACTGTCCAGCTCCTTCTGGGAGATCACAAGCGGTTCCCAGGCCAGAGAGGATACATAACCCCTCTAGACAGTCTAGGTCTCCTCCCAGTGGGACATGCCCAGAAATCCTCCAAAGGGAGGTATCCTAATAAGATACCCAAGCTTTCTCAACTGACTCCTTTCAATAATGACGGGCAGCAGCTCTACTCTGAGCTCCCCCAGGATGATGGAGCTCCTCACCCTATGTCTAAGGTTGAGCCCAGCCACCCTACAAAGGAAGCTCATTTCAGCCCCTTGTATCCAAGATCTTCTTTAGGTCAGAATCCATAGGTCATGACTTTAAGTGAAGATTGTAACGTAGACAGGCCAGTAAATCGAGAGTTTTGCACGTTAACTAAGCTCCTTCTTCACAACAACAGACTGGAGCAATGCCCTCATCACTACGGACAGGTCTCAGGCTGCCAATTCATCTCCTGCTTCATCCTACAAAACTCCCAGATAACTGAACTCCTCCACTAGAGGCAAAGACACAAAGGGACCATTCCACCTTTTTTCGTGGCCTCAAACTTCGGGGTGCTGACTCTCATCCTAGTTGCTTCACATCTGGCTGTGAACCATCGCAATACAATTTTAACATCATGGCGTAAAGATACCAACAGAACCACATCATCTGCACAAAGCAGAGACCAGCAGGTTTCCAAATCTGACACCCTCCTTTTCCCAAACACACCTTGAGATCCTGTCCATGAACACCACAAACAGGATCGGAGACGACAGCCCTGGCAGAGTCCAACCCGCACTAAGAAGGACTTTGTGCCAAGAATGCAGACACAGATCTTGCTTTGGATATACAGGGTGTGGATAATCCTTAAAAGTGACAATGGCACCCCATTCTTCAGCAGCAATCCCACAGAATGCCTCTGGGAACATGGTTAGAAGCTCTCTAAATTAAATATGAGAGGCTAAAATTGATGTTGTTGAGAAGACTTTTTCCGGGCATTTTAGATGTAAGAACTATAGAACTTATTTAAACACATTGTACATTTTATAAGAGAAACACATCATTTGATACATTTTAATTGCTTCTCTATAGTTCCCTGTATGCTTCTACATTTTTAAACTCATATGTGCTCAAAAAAAGGTCATAGCTCTGGCAGCGCACACTTTCACATTTTAGAATCCATGAGTTTCAAACAGCCACACTTAACTATTCCAGGTTTCATGGATGGCTACCTTTTAAAAGATAAAGCATGTCAGTACATGCTAAGGCTGAAATGCCATATCATACTATACTGTTCTAAATAATTATTATTGTTTGCATGGTAAAAAAAAAAATATCTCATCAAAATATATAAAATTTGATGTTAATGCATTTGCATTTCTTGGCGTGCTCAGCACGTTGAGAGTGGGTTGACTTCCTCTGTCTTACACAGAAGTGCCCTGAGTGAAAGGCAGAGTTTGCACATCCTGTCAAATGATTTGTCAGTCGGTGCAAAGTCCAGACGGCCAGCTGAGATTTCCATGTAAAACATGGCCTAGAATAATTTAACACTTACATTAAACTTAGCAATGTCTCTGCTACTGCAAGACAGGGTTATTGTTGCATGACTATTGTAGCAATAGATGACTATTGCTGCAACAAATCAATGAATATTTGCAAAAAAACTAAACAATTAAGTTTATCAGTTTAAACATTAATTATCATGTTTTACACAACATCCCAACTTCATTGGAATTGGGGTTGTAATATGGAACAAAATATTTTTGGTTATTTGACCACCTTAAACTGCAAACTCTTAGTCTTGCTGGAACCTTTAACTGACCATCCAAGTCTCTCTTCGACAGCTATTCAGGAAAAGTCCACCTGGGTGTTGGAGGCAGGCAGTACAGCATGTTCCTTTGGCAGGCAAGGCTCAACCAATCTCCTATTCACATTTGTAGCAGCATCTGAATAAATAAAAGTATCTGGTGTTGCTGAGCCGTGTTAAGTTCAGTGAGCAAGCTCCTGTTTCTCTAATCTTTTTCCCTCTGCTTATTCCTCTCTTTCTCTTTCTTATTGCTTTCTAATCTCCAATGTTCTTCCTACTTCATTTTTAGTCTCTCCTTTGAATGGGCCTTCTTCTCCTCAGTGTAATCTCCTCTTCCTCTGGCTTACTAAAGCTTTCTCCTTGTGTTGGTCTCTCTATATCCCTGTGACCATAGGCCTATCAATAATTCAGCTGATGGATCTGAACTAAGCACATGAGCACTGAGCTGAAGATAGGCCAACATATGCACCAGCAGTCCAGACAGCTGTGGCGATGCTAAGCCAACAAAGGTACCAGGAACAAGAACTTATCTTGCTTTAAGTCAGCCATTTAAACCCAGGTGATGAAAGGATGTCTCTTCAATATGTTGGCAGGGTCACTTAGGTATTGGCCGTATGACACAGAGGGTAAAACTGATACATGGACTCTGTGTCTGGTATTACCAAATAGTTACCTGAGAGGACAACAGCTGGTTCTGCCTTTACTTTCCATGACCACCTTTGTCAGAAAATGGGGCCAGATAATTACTGAAGGCAGGGAGGCTGGCTGTAATCAGACAACCCCCTCAAACATCAAGAGAGTTTGATTCAACTGTTACATGGCAAGCATTCATAGTCTGATAGGACAGATGAACTTTATTTCAGGTTCACTTTAACTGAAGGCAGGTGTGTTCCCAAAAAGAACATAGGCAATAATTAAGTCAAAAGGTCTTCCAAAGTTTGAAAATATTGATTGTGTTTACATTTATTTTTTATCACAAAAACTGACATTTTGCAGGGGTCTTTAAACTTTTTATACTATATATATATATATATATAAGAAAACACTACATAAAAATAGGTCTGCGCTATATTCTGTACTAAAGCAGCATTTGTCACACTAATAATTTTGTGACTCTCAATCAGGACAAGGAAGACAATTCTTTTTTTTCTAAATGGAAGTCTATATTTTTTCTTGTGTGGATTTCACAAATAAGTAAAAATTTTGTTTTTCTAATCACTGCTTGCATCATCTGCTTTAAAGTGAACTTTATCCTGACTGCATTGTGCATTTGCTGCCATTTCCCCATAACTGAACCTGCACAAACAACAGGCAGCAACTCAGGCTGGCCTAAAGGCTGATTGTCAAGAGTGAGGTGCAAATGGCAACTCACATCTATGGGAGTAACATTGCACTACACGAACACACTGGATAAATAAAACAACAAAAATAACAACAAAAAAATTCAACATTTTTCTGGTTGAGAACCACCTGAAATGTCTCCATGGAAACAACAACAACACATATGAGCACTTTCTGGCTACTCTTTATTTTCAGTGTCCCTATAGGCTGCGCTAAACAGTAGTTGCCATGACTACCATTACAACAAGTTTAATTTGTTTGCTCCTACTAATGTATAAATGACTTAAAAGTGCCATTGAGCCATAATTCATGGATAATTTAAACTTCCTCTTAGAGATAGACACTGGTGGTTGCATTCCTCTCGCTCGTACAAACACCATAAAAACAAAGTCCCTGCTTAAAATAAACCATTGTACAATTGCAAAATAAGACAACAGGAGAAGAGAAAGCAATAATGAGAAGTAAAAAAAAAACATTAACTTTAAACCTTTGTGAAACAGCTAGCTGTTATGCCAGACTTTTAAGAAATCTGAAAGAAAAAGCTGTCAGCAGACTGGCATCTTGTTTTGTTTGCTTGAGTGCAGTGTGAGAGAGGTTTTTGGCAGCTGACTGCTGACATCAAGTAGCCTGAAGCTAAAGAGATGAAGTTTTACCTACGGAGCAGACTTCTGAGAACTAGGCTAAAAGCTTTTCATGAACCTCACTTTCAAGATGTGGAACTGGATCCCAAAGCAATGTGAGGGCAAAATTATCTACCCAACAACTAACAAAATATAGAAATGAGTGGATAAAGTAACAAGTTAGAGAGCTGGTAGCTTATAACTTATGCACAGACATAACTACTGGTCAAACTAATAAAAAAATAAAATAAATCACTGGTGCTATTGAAGCTAAGATGTAAGTCATTGGTAATGGTACTCTCTTTTGCTTTTAAAGCTTCACTCTTTAACTGGTTTATACAAAAAGATAAAATATACAACTTTGTGTAATGTGTACCAACCATAGTTGATTATCACTCACTCTACAGCACCTCTCAGCTGTACCTTTATTGTCTTGATTCTCTATAAAACGACTAAACATTTGACTTGTAGTCAGCATGTGGCAAAAAAAAAGAAATTGGTTTTAATTGGTTAGAAATTGGTTAATTGGATAGAAAAAGCTGACTTAGAACAATAAGCAAAAGTAGGAGATAGACTCCATGTGTATCCATAAATATCTGCCTTAAATAACCTAACATGCTTGTTTATAAACTGTGGGGAGAAAGCAGAGTACCCAAAAAAGAAATACACAGGAGGTCAGAAAAGCCCCAGCTGAAATTGAACTAGGGACCTTTTTGTGGGACAACAGAACTAACCAATACACCATTATTCAGTCCCATTTACTAGCTATCTGAGACATTTTAATCATTTTCAACTGAAAAGAAAATTTACATTGGACTCAATCCAGTGCTCTTTCATCAGGTTTTAAACATTACTATAATTTTGGTCAACAAACAAAACTAATGATGAACATTCAAGGACCAAAGGCAGATATGTTTGAATGTTTAAAGTCAGCATGCTTTGATAAACATCAGTCTTCATTTTTTGGGATTGCCTGACAATGATGTGATCTGTTTTTATTTCTAAAAAACACCTTGGAAGAGCTGCATCACAGTAGCTAAACATGAAGGGATGCAGAGAGCCATTAAAACAAAAATATAATGGGATGGAGAAAATTTAGTCAAAAAAAATTTTATATGCTTTTTTATAACACCTCAATTACAAAACAGATAGACAGAGTTGGCTCCAATTAGTTAATGGCAAAAAACAAATCTTGCGCAATGTATCAGTGTTTATCAGCACGTTGTAAATGACTCTTAGCAACTAGCGCATAAAATTTTATCTCAATATTTGTCAAAGTAATTCAGTTATAGCCATTTTTGTGCTTGCTATGTTTGCTTAGCTGTGGCAGCCATCTTGAATGAGGTTGACTCCAGTTGCACAGGTACATCCAATGATTGCCCATGTTCATCTTTCAGCACAGCTAAAATAATACTTTCCATCAACATATTTTGTTTTAGGAATTAAATCTGAAGATCAAAGTCTTATCAAAGATTATTGCTGACATTTATCAGGCTACACAAATTTAAAGTAGCCATGCAGAAGTACTTAAACTTCTGTGACAGCTGTTTGGCTTTCATTGAGACACATAACTTCCTAATGCAGCAACATAAATGACAACATTGCCAACAGGCAAACAACACCTCATTTTTCTTTTTGTTAAACAGTGATACAGAGCACTTCTCATGGGGACTATCTATGAGTAGTGCTGCATTTGCTTTGCTTTTACAGGTTTCCATTTATAAATGCAGTGAAACACAGATAAATAAAAGACTACTACCTCTGCCTGAACTCTATGTCTGTTACAACTAGCTGGCATGCACAATCTAACCATACATTAAACACCCCTGTTCTCACAAATCCTTACTAGACACTCTAAGTAATTAATTACATGCCATGTCAACACTTCAGTTCTGACTTCAGCCAAGTCTCGAGTTGAGTTCTTGACATAAAAAAACAGAAATCAACTAGTTTTAGGAAAATAATTAAAATAAACAGATAGTTTAAAAAATATAGAACAAAAAAACTAAGAAAAGAAAATCAAAAAGAACTCTGGATTATTAAAAATGTATGAAATAAAACAATTCAACAGCAATGATTTAACTTGTCCTTGTTGTGCCATTGATGCCTGAAAAGGTTCTGGGGTCTCTGAATGCAGCAGCTCACAAAAAAATCCTCAAAACAGATCTATATCCTAAACATCCTAAGAAACACTTAGTTAAAAGATTGTAACGCTCTGATTTTACAATAGCTGCTGCTACCTCTTCACGACACAGTCGATATTTTACATTTAAAAGCCAGACTGGAGCAACATATTAGCATTCATCACTAATACCATCTGTTGGTGACTCATTCACAAAGCCGTGACAACAGAGAGGACATGATCTGTGGGCTGCAGTGTCTGACGCTGCAGCCTCTGTACATCACTGACTTCATTCTTTATTCATTGAGCTAATCATCTGGTCATTTAGACACCATTACTATTTCAAACACCTATTCATTTCTGTCATTCCTCTGAGTAACTGACAAATGTGTTTGTTCATAGAGAAAAAAATATATACTTAATCTATCAGTGACACTTGTGCAACAGCATTTCCATTTCTACACCTCCTCTTTTGAAGCAAATATGGTATAAAAATTGAACAATTCTTTACTAATATTAGGAGACAAGATAGTGTCTTCATTTGTGACAGAAAATGACATCCAGTTAAGCTTCCTGTATGAAATCAAAGCTACTTGTGAAATGAATAAATCTCAGTATTTAAGTGGGTAATGATTCACTTTTTCTCATCACAACATTCAGTGATCTCCTGGTGGCAGTGGATATATTATTGTTATAATAGAAGGGTTCACCCACTTTACAGCAGAAATGATTCATTGAACATTACAGTTTTGTTCCCTTTTAGCTAAAATGTGAATGGATATCACACACTTATAAGTACATTAATTTAGCTCTACAAGATACAGATCTCTTTTTGTTTTACTCCATCGTTAAAAGTAGAGCAATTATTAAATTTGAGGTCCACACAAAACATCTTGCTTAATCCTGGTTTACCCACCTCAGAGACAAAATATGTATTTCAACTAAAAGCACCTGAAGCTTGAAAGGTCCCAAGCTGAAAATATGTTAATTAGGGATTTGAAGATGAACTGATACCAGTTCAGAGTAGAGCAGCCATGAACCAATGAGGTTTTGGGAATAACTTGTGATACTTCAGTTTATTACGTCTTGGCACAAATAAAATTTGATTTGAATTATTTGATGAAATAAAAACAAGCAGGTTTGTTTCTACAGGCATCCACTTTAAAAAAAATAACAAAAAGCTGAGAAAGTTCAGTTATTTAGTTGCGTATGATGAATGTATCTCCTGTAGATCCTATTTTTAGTGTACAACTTTTCTTCTGTTGTAACTTCTGTTGTGTAGTGGTATGGTTTTGTTATGATAATAAACAGAAACAAAGTGTGTGTGCTGGGGGGCTTCACCCTGATCAGGTAGGTCAACTAATGTTCTAGAAAAAGAACCTTAACTTAAGTTTTGTTATTTATAACACTGCTATCTACTGAGTTACTGAAAGAATGTTAAACACATCTGCTGCTGGCAGGTTTGGCTCTTTTTGTGCACTAGGCTTTGTTGTTGTGTGCTGTTTGTTAATAGTGAGTCAAGTTTAATGAAAGTGTTTTGGAGTTTAAAAATAGATCTGTTTGTGAGCAGGTGTTTTTAGTAGGAAACATCAGTCTCAGTAATTGACAAAGGATTATTACTTTGCTTTGTTAAATAGTATTGCATTGACTCTCAATGAGTTGAATTGAACTCATGTTGAGTTGCATCATATCATGATTGTGGTCTGAATCATATAGTGATGTACAGATTTTTGCTGCTCATGTTTCTTTAATAAATGTGATCTTGGCAGTAGGCATGGGAAAATGTAAATTTAAAATTCTGAGAATAAGATAACATTGAGCAAAAATACCATAATTTCTTGGTATTATGGCATTAAAACAAAGATTTAAATATGGAATTTATTTCCTTTTATTTAAAAACAGAAATGCAAATACTATTACTACAACTGCCTAAATAATACCAAATATTGCTTAATATTAATTATATTGTAGGTTTAATTGTATAATATTACCTAATATAATATTTATTTACAGTTATTTTCATTTAAAGGCACAGATATGAATAAAGAGGCTGAGAACACAAATAAACACAGAAACACATTGTTCAAAATTCGTCAGCTTTTTCCTGAACTCAGGACAGATTTTAAACCAATTTGTGATCAGATTTTTTTGCATAACATTTTTTTTATTTACAATAATATTTAAGATCAAGGCTAGATTTTTAATTTAACCACAAGTCTTGAGGTTCATTTTTAAATTTAACACCATAGAATCACCTGGCAGTTTTAAAACAGTGGGGTTTTATTTTTTGTTTTTTTTTTACCATCAGAACTTAAGTTTTCCCTTTAGGAGACTGTTTCATGTTTAGATAACTGCTATTTTGTGTACCTTAAAAATAAGATGTTTCCCTTTAAGAAAAATAAGGAGGAAAACAAATTCTTTATCAGCTCCTTAAAAACACACGAGTAACAAACTAAACTACAGTCCCAGATCAGTTTATTTACAGTGCTACAGTTATTGTGTAGCATGGAAACCTGCTGTAATTTAAATATGCTATTAGCGTCATTGTACAAATGCATTCCTAACGCTGTAAACTGAGAAGGAACTGACGTGAAGAATCAACTTTTCAGTTGAGTCATTTCTGTTAGTCACTACATAAGCTTATAAAGCCCATCACAAAACTTGTTTTTATAACTTTTCTTGATCTTCATTTAAAAACGGACACTGGAATACATTATGACCTATACAGACTTGATGGCACTTCAGCAGTAGCTCAGGCTGGGACAGTCCTGTGTTTGTAAAGGCATGTGTTTGTGAAGTAGTTACCTGCTGTATTTGTAGCCGAGTGTCAGTCCCCGTAGACTGTGTTGGCTGTGAGGCAACTCATCTCGTCCTGTAGAAACACACAGACATGTTACAGTTCAAACCACTGAACAAACAAAATGAACAGGTAAAGTTGCAACATGAAATGAATAGGAGTGGTTTTGTTGACTAATGAGCTATATAAATGGTATCTAAAACTGACTGGTATGTGTGTGTCTTATATGACAGCTAGCATGTCAGAATCTCTCAGTCCACAGACAGCAAACATACCATGTGAGAAACATTACACTGTCGTTTAGCCTTGAAGGTGATGAATATAACAGAAACCAATATGTTCTTCATCACAGTCGTGCTGTTTCTCACAGTAAACTGCTTCTCTTCACAGCAGACATGTCCAGCATTATGTGGACATGCAGGTCCTCAATCAAGACATTCTTTGAATGTCCTGCCTGATGGTTAAAGATCGATGGCGCAGCAATCAGATCATGCAGTCAAATCACTTGGAAAGCTCAAACTAAAAAGAAGTCTGATTCCAAAATATTAAGATAACTTTTTTTGTTATTAAAACCAGCCAATGCTAAAGAAAATAAAGGCTTAGCCTTCCTTGAAGGAATGAATATTACCCTTCACCTTTAATGCTATATTGTGCTGAAAATGACAGAGTTGTTGTAGTTTTGGTCTAACCTTATATATGACGTTTTGCCCAACATCATGTGAAATTGTTTGATGTCCCATGATCTGTTAGTTCATGAAGAATGTGTTGAAGATGACTCAACTACTTTTAATTTGAGCTTAATTTCTTTCAAATTGACCGAGATATGAGATATCTGAAATATTTTGTTAATGCTACAGATGAACACACACCGACAGATACAGATGAAAACATAATTGCCTTCAGGTGACAAATACTGTCTTTTTAACTAAGTATGCCCAACCTGAAGTTTGGTTACTCATGCATAAAAAATCTGGACCTCTCTGAAAAGTCAACCCCTATTCTCTATTCTGGTTGTCCACAGGAAGACATATCAGAAAGCTGAATAAACATATGAACTTAACAACAGAACATAAAAAACTCCCACAAAAATGAAGACAGCTGGGTTAGGTAGTGTTTTAAAATGCTCACCCTTGTTGTTCCGAGCAGCCAGGTCAACACACACAAAGTAAAGGGGGAGCTACTTGGGACAAAGTGGACCCGGAGTATGAGAGGACAGATAGTGTGAGCACAGCCGTCCAGAATGCCACAGATCAAGTTACAGAGGTGGTAAATATAGCAGACGCCTGTGACCTCCATTGGTCTTAACACTCCCTGCCATTCCAGTTTGCTCCTACAGGACTAACATTAAAGTCAGCACTTCAGAGCACTGCTGTGGCAAGTACACCAACCACTTCCACAAAAAATCATGACTAAAGTGAGAAGGACTGTAATTCATCCACAGAGATGGCTGATCTCCTCAGTAACATTGCCACTGTGTGGTACCTTCTAATACAAATAACATAACTGAGCTATAAATGTCTAAGATAACCTTGAAAGTTGTCAGTATTTTTTATTCTGACTGGTGTGATTTTTTTCTATTACTTTTTATAACCCACTGCCAAAAAAGCAAAGTAGGACAAAAATGTTTCTATCCATGTATGTGTGTGTGTTCATGTCTCGTTACCTAACTATATCATGAAACACAGGACAAACTTGAATGAAACTCTCAGAAAGTAAACACTGGATGTACATCTACATCTGATTAATTTTTGGAGTCAATCTAATTCAAGATGGCTACCACAGCTAATCAACATTAAGTAACACTTTAGTAGCTATAATTCAGTCAATTTTACAGGTAATGTGCTAAAGTTTTGTGTGGGTGTAGCTCAGAGTCATTCATAACAAATACTACAAGTTCAACTCACTGTGCTTAAAACTTCACAAATAACTGCTGGAGTCAATCCTGTTTGTCTGTCAGTAAAATATCCAACGAACCACGGGACAGACTTTATGAAACTTTCAGAGAGTAATCGCTGGATGTACATCTATAATTGATTACCTTTTGGAATTAAGTCAGTTTAAGATGGCTGTCACACCTAATCAACATTAACCAATACAAAAATTGCTATCTTGGTCAATTTTACAGATACTGATCTAAAATTTGATGTGGTAGTAGCTGAGCCTTATTCACAACACTCATGGTATCATGTGACACATAAAGTTATATTCAAGGTTTGATATTAATCAACGTAAAATGATCTTAATCTAAAACTCTGGCATTATAGGCAGCGGGCGACATGCATGCATTCAAGGACTGCAGGGCCTTTATTTAGTTATATGTATTCATCAGTAAAAGCTGAGTTGTGTTTGTTCCGGCCACATAGGCAGACTTACAACAGTGATGTCTGAAACACATATCCTAACAGTATTTGCCAATGAAACAGAGTATTTCCTAACCCGGAGAGGAAACAGCTGACGTGTGTTGGGGAGAACGGTGAAAAAAGACAGACGCAGCTCTGTCGCTGAACCGGTTTAATGTTACATGATACCGAGAGCAGACGACGCCGGTATTGAGAGCACAGGATGATGAAGTGCTGGGATGTCGACGATGTCCTGAACCGAATGAGTCGAAGCAGACAGGAGCGCAGCTGAGCGCGGAGACAGCGTTATTATTCCCCGCGTTATGAGGAGCACCAGTGAGAGCCCAGCAGCGTTGCCTGGTAATGGAAGCGGGGCAGGAATGCTGCGTGTGTGAAAGGGGCGGAGAGGACATTAGACCACGGCAACTTACCGTCCCTAAAGTCCCCTGGAATGAGAGGAACAAACTTAATTCAGCATGTATAAACTAACCCGCGTCACAGCTGTTAAAGTCACGTCGTGGTTAGTTACCAATGCCGTTTAGTTAGCTAGCTAACTCAGCTGAACGATGCGACAGCAAACTGAGACAATACTTTTGGCCAAACGAACTCACATTTCACGGGTAGAAACAGGACCTTTAAACTCACCAGGATACATTTCCCCTGCTTACCTCATATATGCTTAAATACAAGTAAGATTAAATCGAATATATTTTAGGTTTCTTGGGCTAGCCCAGCCGTTATTTTCCAGTACAGTAGGACCGAATAACTACACGGTCAGAAACAGAAAAGTCTTTCTCCTGCCACACTGATGTCGTTGGGGCTTTAAAAGTGCTTCACTCGGTAAAGTAGACTCAATATTTACTACAGTTACATTATAGAGTGGCTGAATTAGGTATGTGCCTATAAACACATCACAAAACGGCACCTATCAGGCTTATGGTGGTGTAAGGTAACTGCATCCACTCACCCCGCAGTTGGAGATCATCCCGATGCAGACACGGACAGCCCCCAGAAAGTACCCCTCTGACCGGTTGGTGTCCCTTTTTCAGACCATAATTTAAACCGTGGAGACGGGTGGGGAATAGTGTCGGTCAGACGACAACGCCTGCGAGGGCTTTTAATTGAGCACACGATGGAATTAAGCCATATCTTCTGTCCCTTTGCAGTGTTGTAGAATTTCGGGAACCAAGTAACGGTCAGGCTGGTTCATGTTGCTTTAACGCTGACGCCAGTCCGGCTGCAGAACAAAGACTGTGATTGGTTCATGCCGCACTCACAACGTCACGAGCCAAAAAAGCGAACCGCCTCCTACACCATCACCATGGCGACGAACGTAAACATCAGATTATTCCTTCATTGAAAATATGCGACCTAACTCAGAGGCGTCGGAGAGCTGTCCTGTTAATGAGTTTTAGTCGAAGTTTGAAGTGAACCATTTTGAGCACGACCAGTGATAGAATTACAGCTGTTCAAGTGAGCTTTCTAAGTTCAAAAAAGGGTAAAAAACAAAAACAACTGGACTTCTATTCTGTAGCTGAAGACGTTTCACTTCTCATCCGAGGAGCTTTCTCAATTCAGAAATAGAGAGTGTGGAGTTGAGCTTTTAAAGCTGAGATGTGATGTAAACTGGATTGCTTGCAAATTGTTCTTTATTTGACTGATTTATCTGAGCTTTCTAAGGAAACATTCAACAAAAATAGTTGCTAGTTCATAATTAGAAACAATTAAACAAAGTTTGAACTCAAGTCAAAAGTACCACAATAATTGTAGATACTGAAATATCCACAGTGGATATTCCACTGTGTACAAATATATGTAAAACCAAACAAACAAAAAAATGCATATTTTGTCTGTATGTCCTGATGACCCTCTCCATAGATGCTTTATTTATTTAGTTATGTTGGATAACTTTGCTTAGTATTTTGCTCATATCAAAATTTATAATACGTACATATTAAAATGTGTATGTTCATTGTTAAAATATGATTAGTTAGGAAAGTTCTATTCACAATTTTTTATAAGGCTGAAAATTTTTAATAATCTATGTAAAATCGTGGAAACAAGTTCTACACCTTTACTAAAAAAAACAACTGTTTTTAAGATACATTTTCAGACAATGTGGGTCAATTACTTAAGCAGATGTATCAGTAGATTTGTAGATAATGTCTGTTACAAACAAACAAAAAACCACAAGCTCTACCTACTTTTTCACATGGACGGTTCAATTTCACTCCAAGCTCGGGTCCTCTACCAGAGGGCTGGGAGCTTGATGGTTCTATGCAGTATCTTAGCTGTTCCCAGGACTGCGCTCTTTTGGACAGAGATCTCTGTTGGAGCCACTCTTCCAGTTTGGGTGTCACAGCACAGAGAGCTCCAATGGCCAGTGAGACCTTAACTTTCCACAATTTTTCTGTTTCTTCCTTCAAGCTCTATGTATTTCTTAAGCTTCTCATGCTCTCTTTTGATGTTACAGTTACTTGGGATTGCTACATCTATCACCACTGCTTTCTAGGGCTGCACAATATATTGAAAATTTATTGTCATAGCAATATCAGTGAGCGCAATGTCAGTATCATAAAGGACTGCCTGGACTGCAATAAATTGTTAGCCATTATATTAAAAGCAACATGAATTCAAATCCTGCATGCTAATATATTTGTTCAGTCCAACAGACTCTCACTGGTCTTGATGACCACACCTGGTTAAGATGAGCAATGACAGAAGAAAAGGTGAGGAGTGAGGAAAACGTGGGTTTATTGCAACAGATATTGTTTGGAGGTAGACCAAATAAGATATCTTAAGATATCCAATATCTGCCATTTTTAACAAATCAGCAATCAGCCATGTCTATGCATACTTAATCAGTTACCAAATAGGAAGATGAAGATGCAGTAACAGCTGCTACAACCTATTCCCTGTAGTCCACAATTTAGTTTTCTTTCAGCAACAATGCTCTTTTATACAGTTCTACATTTTTCTAAGTGTTGTTAAATTCATGTTTATTTATGTTTAGCAGTTATGCTATGTTTTTTAAAAATAGATATTGTATAGAAAAAATAAAATCTGTGTTGCATACCGGCCATTGGCTGCCCTGATTTCTAAAAATCAGGATCAGCATCGGCCAAAGAAAAAGACATACTGGTTAACCTCTAATACTGTCATTGCAAATATTTCACATGTAAATATTTTCCAATATTGTACGGCCCAACTGCCTTCTACTGTAGCTTGTCGACCACCACAATGTCCGGTTGGTTAGCCATCACCTGTTTGTCAGTCTTTATCTGGAAGTCCCACAGTATCTTAGCCCTGCTACTCTCCACCATCCTTGGTGGAGTCTCCCACTTTGACTGTGTGACTTTCAGTTTATACTCCATTCACAGGTGGTACATGCTGTGCAGGGCTTTTCTTTCCATTAGGGATCCTCTTTCTTCTTTTCCACATTGGGTTTCTGCTGCCTGAGACATTCACTCAGCAGATCATCATTGGGGGCTTTCTTCGTGATTTACTCCAGGATCTTAGTTGTTTCATCCTGTATAGTGGCTCTAAAGCTCACTAGTCCTCTGCCTCCCTCCTTTCTGTTAGTGTACAGTCTCAGACTGATGGACGGGGTGAAACCCTCCGTGCATTGTGAGGAGCTTTCGTGTCTTGATGTCAGTGGCTTCTAGCTCTGGATGGGAACAGTGGTATTGTTGCATGACTTTGGTAAAGGGTTCAGACCCTGATGCAGACAATCTTGATGTGTAATAAATAAGAGAATGAGAGACACTGAAATGATGGCATGCCAGCTCGAACATTGCAGATGTTGGAAAAATTTTTTTTTAATTTAAATAAATTTTAAATAAATAAATTCAAAACAACAAATTACAAAGCTGTTCTATAACCTCAACCATTAAACATTTCCAAAACACTGGACATGATTCCACAACAAATGGAACTTGGAAAATGTGACAATCATTTAATAATTACATGTGTCATTACATTTATTAATGACACATCTTTCTTTGCATTTACCAACACAAAAAAATGACTCATTCTGAACTGTTGAAGATTTTATGTACAAAACACAATAATGACTTTAATTCAATTGATTTATAGCAGTTATATGTATGTTACATACAATTGGGTGAAGTGATTAGCTTAAACATTGGTCTATAGACGAATTGGTAATGTTGCACATTTACAACCAAACTGTTTAACAATATAATCAGACAGATATGTAACCTAGACGAAGGTGAGATGTAATGTGGTGCAGAGAGGAAGATGATGACTCAAGCTATATTTAGAGTGGCAAGAATTCAAGGATCTTTTATTATCAGACCATCTCACACTTGCATGTTTGTGGTACAAAATTCAGACTCAGGTCCAAGTTCTAAATAATAATAATAATAATAATAATAATAATAATAATAATAATAATAATAATAATAATAATAATAATAATAAATGAATACATAATAATAAATAATTAAAGAGTAAAAGTATGTATAGTATATATAATAGATTAGGTTTTCAGAGGTTTCCATTTTAAACATAATGAGAGAAATGCTGTCAGACAAGCATGACAGCTTTTTAATTCATAAATTAACTCAATTTCAGCAGAAAAATCTATTTTTTGTAGAATGTCATTGGTTTAAAGAAACCTTAGGCTTTCCACTTCAGTTTGTTCTGTTGCTTCCTGTATTTTACACCAACACATGCAGCATAAGGGGTTAAAGATGTAGTAACTATTGTACCAAACTGAATTTACAGGAAAAAAATCCACTTTTGCATATTCCTATTAGCATTTCTGCTAATGTATATGATAATGCTAATGGAGTTGCTAATGTTAAATGAGATTATCAATACCACAATTATGCCTGGACAGCTATGATAAAAGAAAGTTTAAAATTTTAGAAGAAAACAAAGACTGTAGTGCTGATGAGGTTTTACAAGCTAATGTGTGGCAATGTGGGGGGTTGTGGAGCTTGCAGGTGTATTTTCTCATCACTGATTAGAGGCAGGCTGACCTTCCCCTCATATTTTTATGCTAAGCTAGGCTATCAACTGATGATATTTTGCAACAGAGTTACACAAACGTTCTCAGCTGATTTTAGCCAAAAAGGTAGGTAAAGTTGATGTTTTTCAGAATACTTGTGTACTTATGTAAATGTCCAATGAGATTGTGAAATACAGTAGGTAGACTGTGCAGATAGACCATTACTGTGATAATTAAAACATTAACAGCAGAAAGTCAGTCTTTAATCATTGCTTGAATGGTATTTTGGTCTATTGAGTAAACTGCTGGTGTGTTTATTGTGTTTGTATTATATGTCTCAGTGTTGAGCTGCTGAACAATGAATAATGGGAAGCTCCAGAAAGCCTCCAGTATGATTCTATGGGACACAATGTTTTCTGTTAAAATCAACTCAGTCTGATTTATGTAAAAAGTGCAACACAAAACAGCAGAATAGACAAAAAAAAGTCAATAGCATTTCCAACAGATCACTTTTGGACTCAACCCAATTCGAGATGGCTGCCACAAACAAATGATGTTAGGAAACACAAACATGGCTATAACTCAGCCAGTTCTACACATATTGAGCTAAAATTTGTTGCTGTAGTAACTGAGCATTGTCACTAACACATACTTCGAGGACAACACATTGAGTGACATCTTTACCTTAAACCTTGGCATTAACAGTTTCAGTTAACTATGTTTGACTGTTAGCAAAATATCTCATAAATCACTGTACTGGCTTTAATGAAACTCTCAGAAAGTAATTATTGTCTGTACATCTACAACTAATTATCTTTTGGGCTTAACCCAATTCGAGATGGGTGCCAGAACTAATCAATATTAGCCTACACAAAAATGGCCGATTTTATAGAATTTTACAGATATTAAGCTAAAGTTTGCTGTGGTTTTAACTGAGAGTCAAACACATGCTCCAGGAGCTAGCAGATCATGCAAGATCCCACAAGATTAAACTCTGTCATTTCTCAACAAAAGATGATCTTAGTTTTAAACTCTGACATGAAAATTGCTGGGCAATGTGCATTTGTTCAAGGATTGCTTGGTCTTTAATTAAATCAGAATTAAAATCAGTTTTGTGCCACTCAAACGTAATGTTACAACACCATAAAGTCCTCATAGAGAAGAAAAGTTCAGTTGTTGACTGTTAGGTGTATTTTCTTACTTTTATTTTGTTCTGTACTTATTAAAAAGAAACAAAATCTGTGAGGATACTTTCAGAGACTTTATGGGTTATATGTTTAGATCAATGTAGGAGCTACAGTTCACAGATTCTAACTGATTATCATTCTTAATGAAATTTGATTGAATTCAACTATAAATCCATAATATGACTTCAAATATTTTCCTTTTAAAGTGAAACAAGGTTTTAGGAAGTGTGTTACTCTGAATCTAAGCAGGAGTAATGACTGTCCTTATTAACACAGTCAGTAAATAGATAACATGTCTTTAAGTCACTCTGGCTGCAGTTATACATCATGATCTCTCAAACAACTTTCCCTTTGATTAGAATAGACACTTTATCTTAATACTTAAATCCAGACTTAAAAACACTGCTTCATTCTGTGCCTCTGTGCGTTACTTTTAATGGCTGTGGTTCATGGTATGTTACCATTTATTCAGCACTAGTGTGATAAAATGACAGAGCAGGGCATTCAGTATGACTGTTTAACTGCTGAACTGAATGTACCACTATACTTTTTCTTTAGTATTTTCCAAGTATAGCCGAGGTGTTATACAACCCTCATTCTGACAAAGTTGGGACGTTGTGTAATATGTGAATAAAAACAAAATGCAATGATCTGCAAATTTTATAAACCCATATTTTATTCACAGTTGAACATAGTAAACAGATCAAACATTTAAACAAAGATATTGTACCATTTTTAGGAAAAAAAAAAATTGAAATTTATGGCAGCAACACATCTCAAAAAATGGTTCCAGGTCATTTTTTCCTCTGTGAAGCATCTCCTCCTCTTTTAACAACAGTCAGTAAACATGTAAGAACTGAGGAGAGCAACTGCTGGAGTTTTTGGAGGGAATGTTGTCCTTTTCTGGTTTGATGGAAGATTCTAGCTGTTCAACAGTCCGGGGTTTTCGTTGCTGGATCCTTTTGTTTCATAATGTGTTACATGTTTTCTATTGGTGAGAGGTCTGAACTGCAGGCAGGTCAGTTCAGCAGGTAGACTTCTACTACAAAGCCATGCTGTTGTAATGGATGCAGTATAACGTTTAACATTATCTTGCTAAAATATGCAAGACCTTCCCTGAAAAAATCCTTATCTGGATGGGGGCATATATTGTTCTAAAACTTGTACATTCTTTTCTGCATTGATTTTGTCTTTCCAGATGTGTAAGCCACCTATGACATAGGCACTAATGCACCCCCATACCATCAGAGAGGCAGGGTTTTTAAAGTGTACACTGATAACAAGTCAGATGGTCCTTCTCTTCTTTGACATGGAGGATGTGGCATTTGAGACATTCAAAAGAGAAATTCAAATTCGGATTAATCTGACCAAAGAATGGTAAATGGACTGTACCTATATAGCCCCTTTCTAGCCAATTAGGCTACTCAAAGTACTTTACAACCCAACCACAGAACAGCTTTCCTCTGTCCCTCAGTCCATTTTAAATGAGCTTTGGTCCAGAGAAGATGTTTAAATGTAGCTTCTTCTTGTATGATAGAGCTTTAAGCAGCATTTGTGGATGGCACAGTGAGCTGTGTTTACAGACAATGATTTATGGAAGTGTTCCTGAGTTCATGCAGCGA
The DNA here is from genome assembly GCF_001649575.2 of Kryptolebias marmoratus. NCBI lineage: Eukaryota > Metazoa > Chordata > Actinopteri > Cyprinodontiformes > Rivulidae > Kryptolebias > Kryptolebias marmoratus. The sequence goes on along the minus strand of NC_051431.1, from coordinate 30,390,558 downwards.
TGTCCAGAACAGAATCAGACATGATGATAATGCAGTGGCCCCTGAGGGCCCAAAGATCACTGGCATCCAACACTGACTTTCAACCACGTCCTTTAACCTCAGAGATTTCTCCAGATTCTTGAAATTTTTAGATAGTATTTTCAACTGATGATGGGATATTTAACATCTTTCCAATTTTCTATTGATGAACATTATTCTGAAATGGTTTCACTATTTTTAGATGCAGTTTTTAATTAGTTGCAAAATATGCCTCTACCTGTTTCTTATTTGTTACACGTACTTTTAGTCTTTTGTTGCCCCGTCCTATCTTTTTTGAGATGTGTTATATCATAAAATTAAAAATGATATAATTGCATAGTTTAAACATTTAATATGTACTTTACTCATTTGATATGTTTGTCATTGTGAATAAAATATGGGTTTATGAGGTTTGCAAATAATCACATTGTTTGTATTTACATTTTACACAACGTCCCAATTTTTTGGGAATTTCGAGTAAAATACCAAAAAAAAAATTAGGTGTTATGTCATAAAATATTTAAGATGAATAAACTGAATGAAATACTTGCTAGTTTAAATATAGGCCTACAGAGCTGAGAGTTCTACCTGCATTGAATGTGTTAGAGTTATAGCTCTAACAAACATTTGTTTTCAACTAGAAACATGAATGTTTTATTCTGTGTATAGATGTATCATCTGTTTCCATAACAGTTACACTGTTTCAGGAATCTGCTAAGTTGCTTTCCATGAGAAAAATCAATAGCATAAGGTCAATGCTCCTCATTTACAAGAAGCATATTGTTTAGAAAAATCAATAGATATTGCAAATATTTCAGAGAAATTCAGTGTGGAAAGGGTCTAACCTGTGCACCTATGTGCCATGTGCTCTGAACCAAAAAGAAAAAAAGACCATCCAGACTGTCCTCAATAACAAACCAAAAAGCCAGGCTCTGTGATAGTATACAGGTCTATTTGTGCTCTTGGCAAAGGTTGTTTCTAATCTGTCAGATTTAATGGCATTACAGACCGCATTTCTTCCAGTCATTCTTTTAAAAAAAAAAAAAAAAAAAAAATACAAAACCATGTTCTATACACACGACCAAGACAGACTGTACAGCCCATAGAATATGTGGACAGGCCTGCCTGCAATCCTGACATGTCTGCAAAATTGTTTGGTGGATTTTAAAATATTGAGATAACATCAACACCATATTCTCTTGAAGATTGAAGCAAAACATAACACCAGAAATACTTCTTTTGCTTGGCATCTCAATGCCAGAATGTCCTTAAACTTCTGTGAGAAGAAAAACATTCTAGCTTCCCTTTTTAATATTTTGAAGGTCCAAAATATAAAAAAAGATGTATATTGACAGTAAATAAAGTTTATGAGACAATCATAAAACAGCTTGGTTTATAGCTTCAGTGAAATAAAAGAGAATGTAAAAATTACAGCTTTTTCTTTTTCAATTTCAGCCAAACCTTGTCTGGTTTTGTATATTGATCATGCATTTAAAGGTCTATAGCAATAATTTCAAACCTTTTCAGCTTCTGCCCCACAAAATAACAGTAGCAGAGATCTGTGACTGACTATTTTTGATTGACAAACAATAGTATTGGGTGAAATAAGCAAGGGTATAACAACAATAATCATAAGATTATTTGTATTCATTTATAAATAAAACTAACGACACTCTTTTGTAACAATTACATGAGGAAAACTCAGTTGCTAATTTATTTTTAAATGTAATTAATTCTGAAAGTCATTTCAAAATCCCAAACTTTCAGGATCCACAGTGGGGTCCTGATTCCAGCTGTGGGAACCACTGCTTTACAGAAAAGCAATTTGGAGCAATACTGCATTTAACTATTTGAAAATCAAAAGGGAGCTGATAATGGAATGCTGTCGTTAGAAATGTAATTATAGATTAGTAGGAAAAGTGTGAAAATCCAACTACTTGCGTAGTCTAGAAACAAAAACGGAGTTTTAAAGGAAATAAAAATGGTTTAGCTACAGTATCTATAAAAAAAATAATTGTCAGGTTTTCAGATATACCCAAGCGAGCAGTTCGGCCACAGACAGACGCAGAAGCCAGCAGGTAACGGGAAGTGAATTTATTTACAGTGTCAGGGAATATATACAGAAGGGAACCGGAACCAGGACCTGAGAAACGGAGAATCAGGTGAGTATGGGATCGTGGAGGAGAGGAACAGCAGGTATGGCACAGGTAATGTTTCCGTGTGATATTT
>NC_051431.1:30383731-30388233 GCF_001649575.2 Kryptolebias marmoratus | reverse complement strand
AACAGGTAGGTTCAGTTGCGCAGGTAAGTACTTCACTAGGCGGCAGGCAGTAGAAAACAGACCAGACTGGTTCCAGACGGCGGGGTAATCCTGAACACAGGTTTGCAGATACAAAAAACAAACTAAGATCACAACAGGGAGTACACAAAAACACAGCTAAGTCTCTCACAGGCTCTGCACGTTACCGAATGGTAAACAATGCTCCAGCGCTGATCTGGTCCTCACTGCAGCCTTAAGTACTCCTCCAAGTCCCATCAGCTTGATCAGCCACAGGTGTGAGAGGAGTGGTGATGAGACGTCCATCACCAGCTCAGGAGACGCCCACCAGGAAGTGCTCACACACACACAAACCACCAATCACCACAATAATTAATCCTCTTGGATGTTTAATGCTGTTATTGCCATTATAAGTCAATCATGGTCAATATAAATTGACCATCTTTACAAATAAAAAAAATTTTTTTTTCAATGTCAAACTGAAATCACATTTCAACAGAGTAATACTAAGTAAATAAAAATATGTAAAGTAAAGTGAGTGATTGCGTAAATATTCACTCCCTTTAAAGTGACTGTTCTAATTCAAACTTGTAAAATCTATTAATTTGAGTTTTTTGTCAACAGTGTCCTTCTCTTTGCCACTCTCCAATAAAGCTTAGACTGGTGAAGAACCCGGGGAACAGTTGTTGTAGCTCAGTCTCTTCCATCTCAGCTGCTGAAGCTTGGACCTGCTTCAGAGCGCTCACAGGTGTCTCGGTGGTCTCTCTCACTGATCTCGCTCTTCACGTTCCAAATTATTTCCATTTCTTGATGATGGATTTAACAGAACTCCTGGGGATGTTTAGGGACTTGGAAACTCTTTTGTGTCCATCCCCTGATCTTTTCTTTGAGTTGAATGAGGACAGACATTTTAAAGGAAGTGAATATTTATGCAATTACCTATTTTACATTTTTTTTTATTTGGTATTACTCTGTAGAAATGTGATTTCACTTTAACATTAAATAACTGTTTTTTGTAAAAAAAAAAAAAAAAGCCAATTTATATTGACCATGATTGATTTATGACAGCAATAAAATGATAACACATACAAAGGGAAAAAACTTTTTATAGGCACTGTATAATCAAGAATGGATTGTTCTTTTGGGTCATTGGTTGTTGTGTTTGTATCAAGTTGTTTTTTTTATGATGAAGCCTGCAAGGGTCAACACATGCAGTAACCTAATACAGTTTTACAGTATTCTGTAAATGAATAGCATACAGCAAATGTTTCATTATAAGAAACATCTGATCTTATAGTGAGAATCATATAAAATATTCAACCTCATTAAGTTTTAGCAGTGCTAAATTGTATGAGTTTGTGATCATGTGGCTGCTGAAGACATTTTCTTATTAAGTGGTATAATCAAACTTTTTCTACAGCTAGTGCTACTTACCTATTTTTATTACCCACTTCCTAAAAAATCTATTTTCTGCAAGACATTCATTTTTGTGCTCAGTTTAAAATGTGAGAAACACAAGCAAAATTATTGACTAATATGGACAGATATCACGGTCCATTACGCAAATTACATAATATTGGTTTTGCAGGCTGATCTCCTGTGTTTATTTGTAAATCTACATATATGTATTTTTTTTAATGTAGCAAAACGAGTTTGGGGTCTTTTCTGTGGAAAACCAAATTCAGGCAAATAATTATTCTTATTCAGAGGGTATTAGAAGTCCTGTTTACACCTTGCACTTTGTATCCAGTTTGGGTGATTTGATTGCATGTGGCCAGCTCTGACTGATAGAGTTGACAGAGCTGCATGCAGCTACGTGGCACAGAAGGCAGTCAGATCAGCAAGAAACAGGAAATCATTAAGACGACTGATGTTTCTGTAAGTTTACAATACATTAAGACATAAAAACTATAATTATTATACTAACATGAATATGGTTCAGAGCTATTTTAGTTATATTTTTTACAGTTATCTCTTGATGTGCCTAATTAATTAAAATGAGGGAAATAAAATACATTAATAAGTGATTCTGTAGAGCTCAGTGTCAGAGTAAAACCTGAAAATTTTAACTTGCAAAAATCCACTTAAGTGAAACAGTGCACTGATAGCGTCAACTTTTACACAACTTAACTCTGAACATAGTATCAGCAGGACCAAGCAGCTCTACAACAAACAAAACAAACTTAAACTGAAGAGAAACTGACCACACGGAGTCCTCATAGTCTACTCTGATTAATACAATGTCAACAAATCAAACAAGATATAGCCATATCTTCAGAATATTTCTAAGAATTGCTGTTTAATTATATTTAATCAGCCAGCAGCTGAAGTGAATTTTTACTTACTGCTTGTGTAGGGTCACATCAGTTCAGTGAGTAGTCCTATATCCAGGATCATAAACGTATGTGGATAAAATAGTCCAGACCATCTCTGAAAGTTTGTTTTACCTCAAAAGGTGGTCTTAATGAAGATGTATTCAATGCTCATTGAAGCCATTCTGACCTGTATTTAGGGCTATCCAATTGTAATCTGACCACTCAAGACAGAATTTACTGACAGGTGTGAATGGGGCCTGAGAGTTTTAAATCTGTTTAATGAACAGTGTTTACACTAAATCCTGAGGAATTTTCTTGTTTCTTTTTATTGATTCTTCTAACTTAAGAAGTTAAGCTAAAAAGATGTTGAAAAAGAAAACATTGCAAATCAAAACAAACCATAAAAATTGCTTGCAAATTTTTATCACCAATCCCGCAACAGTGTTTTAGGCAGTTTTCCTGCAACAGCCCCAGCTTTTCCTGATATTGTGCCTAACTTAAAAGTGCATATGAAAGCAACAGTCCCATCTCCACTTAGTAGCGACGCATCTTTGACAGTCAGGTAGCTCCTGCAACAGGTGGGCAAGCAATTGGTGTGAGGTACTTGTCTATGAAGATGCTATGAGAGACGTTGTGTAGTAAAGGCAGCAGGTAAGCTTTGCTGGTATGGCAACACCCTCCCATTTGCTAAAGCTGCAAACTGAGAGCAAGTTGCTTCCTCAGCCTGTTCTCCAGTAGTCACACTAGTCATTCTCCTTTGATAAAGCTGTATTTTCTTGATTTTCAGCAAGATCCAACCAGCACCCCACTGTAGTCCAATTTCCAGTTTCAATGATGGTCCTTGTATTCATTTATTCACTTATTTTACTATATTTGTCCAATAAAAAAATCTGAATCACTGTTGCTTTTTTAAAACCTTTTTCTTTTGCATTATTAGTTAACCCAACATCATACACCTAGTTAATAAACTCTTTCCTATAAGTCTACACAACAGCAGCCTTTCACTTTGTCTTGGGTACCACCAGTATTTCATCACCATCTTGGATACTGTAGGAGTGGAGTGCCCGGGTGTTGTATTTCATTTCCTCTGGACCAAATGCGCTGTCCTTATCAATGTAGTAAAGCCTCATACTGTTGGTGGAGAGTTGGACCACAGTTGTCAGCTGCTTCTTCAGCTCTGCTACAGTTTGGTCCAAACGGATGCTCAGCTGAAATAAACCATACAAATTCAAAATTTGCACCAATGCCTTTAACATAAGTCAAAACGGCAATTTAAAGTCTTCCTGTTTGTTTTGTTTAGAGGAGTATGTGAATATATAAACTGCACACATTGTCATTTATTTATTTTTTGTTTTAGCTACATTATCTTAAGTGGCTTACAGTTTTGTAATATAGTTGGTATACAATGTCACAAAACTACAGTATATTAACAAGTGAGGATGATGTTTTCTACTTTTGTTACCCACTAACCTTCTATGAAAATCAGACATGAATTAGGGTTAGATCAGACTGAACCATTAGCAACAAGCTAACAGATGTTCTCTTCTGTTCAACAGGAAAATATTAAAATATTTAAATTTAAGCTCCTGTTATTTGTTTTAAATGCTTGAACAACTTGGCCCCACCATATCTATCTGAGCTGCTTCAACCTTACTGCCCGCCCCGATCCCTAAGATCAGCTGATCAGTTACTACTGACAGTCCCCAAAACTAGGCTGAAGCTCAGAGGTGACAGAGCATTTGCTGTTGCTGCTCCCAAGCTCTGGAACAATTTACCCCTGAGTGTCAGACAGGCCTCCTCTCTTCCTGTCTTTAAATCTCTTTTAAAAACATACTTTTATTCTTTGGTTTTTAACACACTGTGATTTTTGTCTTTCTTGGCACTTAAAACACACCTGCTGTGAACCTGTATGCGTATGTCTCTTTTTATCTATTTATCTTTTTATCTGTTTATTTGTTTTATCTATTTCCTTTTTACTGTTTTTATCTATCATAGATAGGGGTAGCACTTTGGCTACCCCTGTGGTTCTTAAAATGTGCTATAGAAATAAAGTTGATTGATTGATTGATTGATTAAAACATAAATAAAATTTGAAAAAAGAAGCCACAAAAATGTTTTCAAATCTTTTAAGATTAAATGTATGCTGTAAACGTGAATTATTCATTCATTCATTCATTCATTCATTCATTC
>NC_051431.1:30369908-30382083 GCF_001649575.2 Kryptolebias marmoratus | reverse complement strand
GAAATAAACATTTGAAATATATGAGTTTGTATGTAATGTATGAATATAATATACAAGTTTCACTTTTTAAATGGAATTACTGAAATCAATCTACTTTTTCATGATATTCTAATTTTATGAGCAGCACCTGTAAGATAATAATTGATTTTCATGTCACTTAGTGAAATAAGTATTTGATCCTCTACTATCCAGCTAGAATTCTGGATCCCACAGATTGGTTATGGAACCACGTAACACACAGATTAAAACCAACCAATTTGTAACACTCCTAATCTCAACTCATGTGTACAAAACACACCTGTCCACAGAATGCTTTTCTTCTATTCCAACCTCTCCACTACTATGAACAAAATCAAAGAGCTGTCAAAGGACTTCAGGGACAAGACAGTAGATCTGCACAAGATTGAAGTGGGCTACAAGATCATTGATAAGAAGCTTGGTGAGGAGCTGAAAATTATTGGTCCAATTATTTAACAATGGAACAAATATAAAGTAGGCATCAATTGCCCTCAGTCTGAAGCTCCATACAATATCTTGCCTCATGAAGTGATGATGATCACAAGAAATGTGGGTGATGAGCTCACAACTAGCTTGTTAATGATCTGAAGGCAGTTAGGACCATAATCACTAAGAACACCATTGGTGGCACACTACACTGTAATGGATTGAAATCTTTCAGCATCTGCAAGGTTCCCCTTCTCAAAAAGGCACATGTAAAGGCCTATCTTAAGTTTTCCAGTGAACATCTAAGTGAATCAGAGAAGACTTGGGAGAAACTGTGGTCAGAAGAGACCGCAATCAAGCACTTAGGCCTCAACATAACCCACTATGTTTAGAGAAAAATAAATCTTGAGTATGGCCCAAAAAACTCTCTCCACACAGTAAAACACATAGGTGAAGCATTAAGATTTGGGACTGTTTTTTCTGCTTAGGATACAGGACTTCACATTGAGGAGTCAATGAACAGGGCCATGTACCATAAAATCTTGAACGAGAATCTTCTTTACTTAACCAGAATACTAAATCTTTGAGTTGTCAAGTGGTAGCCAAGAAACCTAAAGGTCTTAGAGAGTTTCCGTAAAGAGCAGCGGGCCAAAGTCCCTCTGGAGATGTGTGCAAACCTAATGACAAGCTACAAGAATTGTCTTATTACTGTGTTCACCAATAAAGATTTCTCCATCAAGTACTTATTCATGTTTTGCTTGAAGAGCAAATATTTATTTTACTCATTGACATTCAAATCAATAAGTAAATCTCATATAATATGTTGTTTTTATTTGATATTATGTCTCTTTCTATTACAATGAAACTACAATAAAAATTGCTGCTCATTTGTTTGGAAGTGAACGAACTAAGAAAATCATCAGGAGATCAAATAATTATTTCCCCCACTGTATGATGAGTAATCTAGTTAACTACCAAGAAAATACATTAGCATTTTTTGGAAAGATGACTGGTCATCATGTCTATTTACTCTTTTTTTTAACTATTTTAACTATTTTACTCTTCACATACAAAAAGGCAAGAATTGGAAAGTGACAGAATCTAACAAAATTTACAGAAATTATATTTCTAGAATACGTTTTGTGTTAATCTCAGCACCAGCCTAACCTAGGATTATAATTTCTGTAAATTTTACAGTACAATGTTTTTCACCAGCGATTTTGATAAATGCAACAAGGAGGGTGTGCAAGATTCACTGAAGCAGAAACAAAACTTTACCATATAATTCTGTATTCGAAAAATATTCTTAATATATGATTAAGAAATGCAAAACTAACTTGTTCTACTTTTTCCTCACAGTGAACCTCCACCTGAGCCTGACAGCGAGGTCTAAGGTCAATTTCAGCAAGTGGCTCCAGCCTTCCGTACTTGGTTACCAGGGAATGGTATCTGAGGAGAAAAAAGGCAACTTATGTAGTTTGTTTAAACACAACTACACACACACTGCAGCACAATGTAATCAATGTAACTAGAATCTTGTACAGACATAGGGATCAGTTTACCTATAAGGAAGCTCCTCCTCAGGGCAGTCCAAGTAGTAGCGGATGAAGAATCTTTCTGCATCCTCTCGCTCACTATCAGTCACAACACTGCCATTTAGCAGTGATATGGAGGGAAGCCTGGTGAGAAGTATATAAATGTTATGCATTCAAGCATCCAGTATTTGTGATACAAATTTGAAAATGTAAAACATTACAGACTTTTATAGCTCACTGGACAAAAGTGATTTCCATGCCTAAATCAGTATAATTCAACTATTAACAGAGGAGGTAATTCATCTCAGATCCCATTGATGGGACTTACTGAGCAATCATGAGGCTGCGTCGCTCTGCGTTGGTGTATGCCTGCAGTAAAGGAATGCCCTGCAACCGTACCTCCTCCAATTTAGGGAAGAAGTTTAGCTTCTCAATGTCTTCCCATTGGTTGAGACCTGACAACACAAATGCTACAACTTTTAATATGTTAAAAGTGAACTTTTAACATGCAATAGCCTATGTTTAGGTTATGGCTTATGTCCTCTGTATATTTTTAAAAAACAGTGATATATTTAGTAAACAATTAGAAAAAGTGATCTGAAGCCAACATGTATAAAAATAAAAAATATACTGGTATGTTTGGGAGGATTTGAAATCTCCTCCACTATATTAACATGAAGGTGGGGTTTAACAACCCCCATGACCCTGAGGGCTGTGTTGTCATGGGCATCAGCCCCTGGTAGAGTCATCCATGGCAAATTGGCCTCAGGGGAGGGGTCAGACAAAGAGCATTTCAAAGACCTTGATGAAGGAAGACCACAACAAATAGGTCATCTTGTCCAAAATAGGAAACCCGGCACCCTCCTAAAGGGGTAATGGGAAGGGAACTCACACTTAAGACTCTGGTGATTAAGCCTTGGCTTCTGTGGCTTAACTAAGCTAAGCCTTAAAAAGCTACAGGGCATCACCTTTGCATGGGCCCACCTTCACATGAGCCATCCACTTGCAGGAAAAGAAGTCGAGGTTAGGCACAGAATCCTGACATAAGCAAGCTTTAGGTACGATGAATACCACCTTGCTAGCAGGTAAAAAGCTAGAGCTTTTGTACAATGTCAAGTTATACCAGCTGGATATTGTTAGGCTCACCTTCACAGAAAACTTGAGATTCTGGAATCCAACTCTAGAACTGGACTGTCTCATAGTGAGGAGTTGCCTATGGGGAGATGTGTTGGGCAGATGTGGGGATACTTACTAGTATCCCCACAAAGGCTGAGCATGTGGGTGGTGTTTTCTCCAGTGAACCAAAGGGTAGTTTCTCTACAGCTTCAATCTGTAAGAGGCTGGTTTTTTGTGCTTATTCCCCGAACAGTAGTTCAGATTACCCAGCATTCTTGGAGTTTCTGGATGGTGATCCTGAAGAGATGCCATCTATGCTCCTTTTCCACCGGCTCTAAAGGTCCCGGCTCCACTCTACTCGGCTTGCTTTGCGTGCATTTCCACCTGCATTTTTTCCATGCTGGTCCCTGCTTTTTTGGTCCCTGCTTCGGAGTAGGGCCAGCCGGGCCGGCCCTGCTTTCGTGGGTGGCGCAAGCTTAGCTCCTGTTCACTCATTGGTCGTGGGTGTGGCCAGATGCAATCAATCAATCAATCAAATTTTATTTGTATAGCACATTTCAGCAGCAAGGCATTTCAAGGTGCTTTACATAATTAAAAAACAAAATAAAAACAGCATGTGACAATGAATAAACAGTAAGAAAGAGAAAAACATCGAAGACATCAAAAACCCACACTCTAACCCTAATTTAGCCATAAGCAACTCTAAACAGGTGGGTTTTAAGTTGAGATTTAAAGGCACCCAGTGTTTCAGCTGCTTTACAGTTTTCTGGAAGTTTGTTCCAAATTTGTGGTGCATAGAAACTGAATGCTGTTTCTCCTCGTTTGGTTTTGGTTCTGCAAGCATAAAGAGCGAACAGTAGGAATATAAACAACAGCGTTGGAATTGTAAGGAACGCTCTCCCTGATCTGAACATGAGAAGTGTGTTGTCTTTGGACTTGGATGCTAAGCTTACACTGTCCATTATGAATATCATGTTCAAGCATAGGGTGGTTCATAAATCTATTTGGTACCAGGCTGTCATTGCTGTCATTGTCTTCAACTTATCCGGGTCAGAGTTGTGGGGGCAGCAGCCCTAACAAGGAAGCCCAGACTGTCCTCTCCTTAGCCACTTCCACCAGCTCCTTGCACCTTTGGAAAGCCAAGGCTTTCCAAAGGTGCAAGTCCATAACATTGGCAGAGTTAAAAACCTGTTTGAGGAAAGGCACCAGGAGTGGATTAGATCCACCCTGAGATGCTAAAGTCTCTATGTTGTAGGGCTGTTGTGGTTGGCAACCCTCTTCAATGTTGCATGGAGGAACAGTACACACCTGTGAAATGGCAGACTGGGATGAAGGGCCCAATTTTAATAAGGAGGGATCAGAGATTGTGTTCCAACTATGATGGGACCATACTTGCTCAACTTCCCTAGAAATTTTTACTACTGGCTGTTGGAAAAGAGGCTCCAACCAATAGTTTAATCTAAGATTAAAGAGGAGCAGAGTGGCATTCATTCAGGGCATGGGGGACAATGCACGGCATCTTCACCCTTACATAGTTCATGAGGTGGTCACAAAGGTTTAGTTGTCTAGTCCACGTGTGTTTCAGGGATCTGGAAAAGGCTTACTACTGTGTCCCACTAAACAACTTGTAAGGAGTGCTGCAAAAATATGGGGTGCCAGGGTTGCTTTTAAGGGCTAATCAGTCCCTGTATCGCCAAAGCAAGTGTCTGTGTCTGCATTCTTTGCAAAAAGACAAGCTCAGTCCTGGTGCAGGTTGGCCTCTGCCAGGGCTGCCCTTTGTATGTGTGTAAAAACAAGGCAAAGTCTCCATTAACTTGACAAAATTAATGTCCACCTCACAATAAAATGTTTGTTTTGAAGTTTCTAGACGTGACTGTAAAGGTCTCCCATGGCTGAGCTAAGGTTTGCACTTTGATGTACAATCACAAAAAACACAACTGTAAACTCCTGCAGCAGGTACTTTGGCCGATACTTCACAGCAATAACTGTTTACCAGAGAGCGATTGGCACACCCAAGACTGGCCCAAGGCATAAGCAAACTAAGCAGCTGCTTAGGGCCCAGGGGCCACTAGGGGGTCCCTAAGTGGAATTGATTTTTTCAAGTCACATGACTGATTTAAATCGCTCTACCGGGAAGGATCCACCCTCTCTGAGACTCAGTTTTAATTTGTGTCAAACTTCAAGCTTTACACAAGGGAAAACCAGAGTTATGATAAATAATTCATGCCACATTTTTTTCTGAAAATCATCGTCTTATTGAAGCACTTTAGAGCGAGAGGCAGCAGAGAAGCTGAAGAGTCTCCGGGAGAAAACTCCCCCATCCTCCATCCAATATCACCCCCAACCCCGCCGAAGGAAAAAACACACTCCTCTCTCCAATCTGACGGAGGCCCAAAGTTATCTGTCACGTGCCAAAAAATCTACAGGAAGAAGAAGAAAGAGGCGCAAAAATTGAAGGAAATTTGGCGCCAAAAAAACAAAACAAAACAGTGAGCCCGGGAGTGAGTTCTGTGATAGGGAGTAGTGTGGTGTGTTCAATGTTAAGTTGAGTCAGTTTTAGTGAGCTTGAGTCAAAACAATGAGGTGATTTTTGAACATGGAGCTCCAGCTTCTGTTTGATGTTCAGACCCAGAGATGACGGAGCTGCAGTCAGAACCTCTCAGACAGGAGGAGAAGCTCAGAGGCAGAGATGGAGAGAAAAATTAAAAAACAGAGTCTGGGACAGACGGGGAGGACTTTGTTGATGAACTAGGTGATCCATTATTTTTTTAGAAAAGGATTACTGGAAACAGAATCACATTTTGTCTGTCCTCCTTCCAGGCAAAATAATGATGAGACAGATTCAGTTCCATATTTTAGAAGCATATTTTGAGCATGCATCAGGATATATTTTGGAACATTTTCTGTTACTTTTAGTACCACTGGACTGTATGTGTCAAACTCAAGGCCCGCAGGCCAAATCCAACCTGCCATAACCATTTCTGTGGCCCCCTAGAGGGCCACAGAAATGGTTGTGTGCTTCAATATTATTTTAATAGTTAAATCATATCAGTTTTTTATTTTTATAATACCAAATTACTCAAGCACAAATTGCTTAATTTTTAGAAGTAGACATTGAATGCAGAGAAAGCTGGTTTTTACAAGTTAGTTAATAGGTAGTTTTATTAATACATTCTGCCATGTCCGGCCTTTTGAGGACATTCATGAGCTTGACGTGGCCCGAAATGAAAATGAGTTTCACACCCCTGTACTAGATGATATATACATATAGGATAATGTAAACAGGACTGTCAGAGTTGCAATGAGTTTATATTAGGTAGGTGAATGATCTGATCATTTGACGGCTGATTGCAGTAGTGTACAATATTAGCAGAACCAAATGTCGCTTAGGGCCCCATAGAGGCTTGGGCCGGCCCTAGACACACCATTGCTTATTAACATAGGCACACAGTCCTGTTGTTTCTCTCCAATAGTTGACTGCAGTTGGCTCAAAAGAAGATCAACCCTACCATCTGATACCCTGCATCAGGCATGTTGGTGTTTCGCCATGTCTCCTTCAGCAGAAAAGCACAGCAGTTTCTCATCTCCTTATATTTGCTCATCTGAAGTCTCATTAAGTCAGTTCTGTTATCTAGTGAGCAGACATTATCCAGAAAGTGTAGGCAAAACAGGTCTGTTACTTTTTAATCTGGTTATCATGCCGACTTGCTTTTTCCTCTGCAGTCTCCAAGAACACCGTCTTTTGAGATATACAGCTGTGGTCAGAATTTACATACACTCAACCGAGGCTTGGGCATTAACTTTAGGCTGTTAATAATTTATTTGAACCCCTTTTTTTCCATGGTGGAATGATTATAAAACATACAACACACAACTTCAATGATTTAAAAAACAAAAAACAAGAATTGGGTGCACAAGTTTTGTATTTGTTGTGGATTTCATCTAATCTACACAAATTATGTTTAAGAACTCAAATATATACACCTCCACTAAGATTTGGTTAAATGTCCCTTAAGAAGTTGCACCTCATCCACACACTTTCTGAATTCATCATCAAGCTTCTGGCAAGATTCTGGATGATATTTGACCACTCTTCTTGGCAGAATTGGTACAATTCATTTAAATTGGTTGGGTTCCTGCTTCCTGCACAGATTTGACTTTTAAGCACAGTCCACAAATATTAAACAGGTTTACGGTCAGGGTTTTAGGAAGGCCATTACCGAAACTTAATGTTACTCTGCCTTCTTCAATCATGAACCTGTTTTCATGTGCATAGTTGATCAGTGTCCTGTTGGAACACCCAATTGTGTCCGAATTTCAACTGTTTGGCTGTTAAATTGAGGTGAAGGTGTGAAATTTGCAATGAACCAGTTCTACTAGTAGCCCCACAGTATGATACTACCACCACCATATTTGAAAATTGATACAGTGTTCTTTGGTTTGAAAGCCTCACCTTGACTTCTCCAAACATACTTTTTATCATTGTAGCCAAACAGTTCAGTCTTTGTCTCGTCTGTCTATAAAACTTTTTTCCATAAGTCATCTGGTTTGTCCTTGTGGGAAGCTGCAGTTTTCAGTCAAGCTTGAAGGTGTTGTTTTCAGAAAAAGAGGCTTCTTTCTTGACTGGCATCCTCACAGTTCATGATAATGTAAAACTGGCTTCACTGTGGACAGCAATACTGATAATCCAGAAGGACCCTCAAGCTCCCAGGCCTCTGGTAGAGGACCCGAGCTCAGAGGATGAAAAAGAGACCACCCACGGAGGATGAGAAGGGAATTTTTTATGAGCCTGTATGTACAATATTGACCCTGTGTAGATTATACAATAAATTTGAACTTGTGCAGGCAATTTTTGTTCTGAAAGATCATCAAAGTTGGATGTTGTATAATCATTCCCCTTTGAAAAAAGGACAGTTTACATCAGTCGTTAAAAGCACCAAACTAATAGGACATTCATGCCTATGATGCATGGATGCAAACCTCTGCCACAACTGTAGAACTGTAGATAACTTGAACAGATCTCTGGATGTACTTTTATTCTTTTTACTTTCCAAAGATTACTAAAATAGATCAGCACTGATTCTGTCTGAATATAGAAACAATTCCTGAGATAAAAGCCCATGTGGAGAGGACTCTGTTGTTATGCTCTTCAAAGCTTTAACAACACAGTGACATGCTTGTTGTGCAAATTTTATCAGCTGTCGCTATGCCAGTACTAGAATATTAAAACGACTACCCAACATGATACTGTAAATCAGAACATAATCTAGATTTTCTTCAGTAAGATAAAAGCAGTATGGGACAGTAACTTTGGTGAATGTACCTGAACCAACCCATACACACACACTGTAAGCCCACACTGAGTTGCCCATCTACCTGAGTTGTGTAGGTTGATGCTGCGCAGGTTGGGGAACAATCGTTGTAGAATATCCTTGTTGTCCTGAATTGAGGCCAAGTTGTTGTTGGCCATAACCAAAGTGTCCAGGCAGGGAAACATGGAACCAAACTTGCGGACTTCGGCCCAGTCGTGAAGGCTGTTGTCAGTGATGTGAAGCAAGCGCACTGAGGGGCAGGCCACGCTGGAGGAACTAACGCTGTTGTAATCATTAAGGCACAGGAACAACTCCTCCAGTCTGCAGGATAACACAAGGAGAGCAGAGCTGAGAGTAAAGAAAACTGGTTTAACTGATGATGATGTAGGGACAATCTTATTACCCGCAGGCAAAAGCGGAAGGGCAATCTACAACTGATTAACTTTTAGAGTCAACCCCATTAAAGATGGCCACCACAGCCAACTGACCTTAGGAAACAGAAATGGTTATAACTTAGCCAATTGTACAAATATTGAGTTAAAATTGGGTGTGTAGTAGATGAGAATCTTTAACAACACATACTCTGAGCAACATCTTTGCTTAAAACTTTGACATTATCTGTTTGAGTCAGCACTGCTGTTAGCAAAATAACTCACGAACCACGAAACAAATTTGAGTGAAATTCTCAGAAAGTAACCAATGGATGCACATCTACAACTGATTACCTTTTGAAGTCAATACATTTTGAGATAGCCACCACAGTTAGCTAAAATCAGCCAACAAAAAATATCTATAACCCAGTCAGTTTTACATTTATTGAGCTACAATTTGATGTGGTAGTAGCTGAAAGTCATCCACAGTAAGCAGATCTAATCTTATTTACCTCAGTGTGATCTGACATTGAGCTATGCCTACGTCACTATGATCAGACATCACAGCTGAAAATGTACCAATATAAAAGTGGCCTTTAAAGATGACTTAATCAATGTTAATTATTGAATTGACTAGTAGATGGTAAATACTGTGGCATATGTTGCTATACAGAGTAAGTAGTAAGTATGCTGTACAAGCTGAATGATGCTACAATTTAGTACAAATTATTTAGAAATTAGCCTGGAAATGTACTTTTTAAGCTTATGTATAGATTAGATACTGATCACTGCAATTAGCTACAACTAGTAGAACCTACATATACACACTTTACATGTTAAAAAAAGTTAGTTACAAATTCATCAAATAGTTGAAGTCATAATTATTAAGCTAGTTTAAAAGTCTTGAAATCATTGGAAGTCAGTCTTAATTAGTGACTGACTTCAGGTTTAGTTTATACCATTAGTTATGCCCAATATATGTTTTTTATATAATATCTAGCTGTTTAACTAAATTTTGCATGAAGTTAACATTAATTATGAATTACATTAAGTATTTATAAAGAGACTAAAAGTAATTTGTGACAGATCCAGCTGGGCTTGCTGTTAATTAAGGCTATAGTACTTATAACTACACTACAGTAAGCTTTTAATAGTGGTTTCTAATTAGCTTTTTAACATTTGGGAGTGTATTTACATTGTATGTATACACCAAATGGCATGATTTTCTTAGTTCCCGAGTTAAAGGTCTATCTTTATTATGTTGTTAAACATTTGATTTGTCTGCTGTTGCCCATTTTGGATGTCATCTTAGATTCTCACAACATTACAAAAGTAAACAATGGGCTGGATAGGCAGTGCACACTCTAGTTGTTTGATATAACTATATGTCAACAACATAAATAATGATTGTGATATCTTGCAATATTCCATGAGATTGTGCAGAGCTTTGTTTTCAATGTTTGACCAAAATAGCTACAACGCTGTCATTTTTCAACATAAGTTGATAGTCTAAAACTCTGGGATGAAAGGTGGTGGGCAATAGACCTACACTTATGTGCATTTTAAGACTTGTGCAATTTTTAGAATTGCAGCTTACAAGATGTTTGCCTATTAAATTAAGCTGTGATTTTTTTTAAAGAAAATAATAAAATCTCTTTTAAGAGTGGTGATTTTACAAAACTTGTAATGCCACCTTATTCATGAACTTGAACAACACTGTTGTAGTAAAATTCATACTCACTCGGGGATCTTTTGGGTCAGCAGCATCACAGTGTCCCAGGATATCTGAGTGTTGTTGAGGACGAGACGACGCACACGAAAAAAGGCTTTGGCACACTGCGGCTCGAGAGTGGTTCCTGCCAGTGGGTTGGAGCTCAGGTTGAGGAACTCCAGATTGGGGAGGCTCGACACAATTTTACTGATCTAAAAAAATGGATAGCTATGTTTTTTTTGGACTGTCATACAGTTAAAAAAAGAACTACTATAAATTAAAACTGATTTTGTCACATTACTAAAAATATCTGATGGCCAA
Organism: Kryptolebias marmoratus; assembly: GCF_001649575.2. Classification (NCBI taxonomy): domain Eukaryota; kingdom Metazoa; phylum Chordata; class Actinopteri; order Cyprinodontiformes; family Rivulidae; genus Kryptolebias; species Kryptolebias marmoratus. The sequence continues at coordinate 30,371,273 of NC_051431.1, read as the reverse complement.
CCAAGAGCAAGTTTTCATTCTTAACTAATTGGAAATAAAAGTTGTGATAGTGTGTAACAAGTGTGCTATTTATTTCCACTAAATTTTACCAAACATCAAGTTTAACATTTGTTAAGTATTTTTTTAAACATTCAGGCATCAGTGATTTACCATTATTCAACAGATAAAAATCTGTCTACATAAAAACTATTTCCAGACCTGTTCTGACATACAGTCATGGATAATAAAAAAGTCCACACTATTTGAGTTCTCGGGTTTTACATTCAAATCTAACTTCAAATGTATGAAAATGCACAACAGATTTTATCATGTAATTATTTACTCCACTTCATCTGACACTTTGCATTGTACTTGGTGATGTGAGGCTTGGATGCAGCTGCTCGGCCATGGAAACCCATTCCATGAAGCTCTCTACACTGTTCTTGAGCTAATCTGAAGGTCACATGAAGTTTGGAGATCTGCAGAACGTTGTTGACGCTCTGTGGTTTTATGTGGCCGAGTTGCTGACATTCCCAATCACTTCCCCTTTGTTATAATACGACTAACAGCTGACTGTGTAATATTTAGTAGGGAGGAAATTTCATGACTGAACTTACTGCACAGGTGACATCCAATCACAGTTCCACGCTGGAATTCACTGAGCTCCTGAGAGCGACACTTTCTTTCACAAATGTTTGTAGAAGCAGTCTGCATGCCTAGGTGCTTGATTTTATACACCTGAATTCAATGATTTGGAGTGAGTGAGTGGGTGAGTGAATACTTTTGGCAAAATAGTGTAGGTGTCTGTGCTATTCCATGTTGAAAAAAACATCTGCAATAACTTGCTGCCCATTGATGTGGGAAGGATTAAAGGTAATTTCCAAACCATTTAGAGTCCATTTTTCCACAGAGAGATTATCTTCAAGTAGAAAGTATTTAACAACACTGCCAATCTTCCCAGGAATTGATGTCCCAGCAACTTTACCCCAAGCTCAGACTGCACAATGTTCAAAGAAAATGCAAGAAAATTCCAAGAGCTCCATCTCATACTATATAAACCTCAGTTAGCAGGTTATAGGTTAAAATTCATGTCAGCACAATTGGAAAAAGACTGAACAAATAAGGATTGATTCAAAGGATTGACAGGAGAAAGCCTCTTCTTTCTAAAAAGAACATAGCAGCATGACTTAGATTTGTAAAGTTTCATTTGAATGAACCACATAACGCTGGTGTAGATTCTCAGTCATCCAGGCCATGGTAAATTCAAAAAAAGTTAAAAAACAAAAACAACTGGACTTCTATTCTGTAGCTGAAGACGTTTCGCTTCTCATCCGAGGAGCTTTCTCAATTCAGAAATAGAGAGTGTGGAGTTGAGCTTTTAAAGCT
>NC_051431.1:30364733-30369872 GCF_001649575.2 Kryptolebias marmoratus | reverse complement strand
ACATGAGTGCAGGTGTTGATTGGAGTGAAACTGACTGGGGATCAGGCCTAAAGCTCCATTATATGTTTTTGAAAGCTGAAATCTGAGACCTCCTCCTCTGTTTAATGTTGGTTTCTCCTTTTTGACATAGATGGCTTCTTTTCGAGAGGGGGGTCTTTTACCAAGAGTGGCCCATCAGTGAGTCAGACAAACAAGGACTCTAAAGAGCCTCCATTGTTAGGAGAGTGAGAAGCGAAACGTCTTCAGCTACAGAATAGAAGTCCAGTTGTTTTTGTTTTTTAACTTTTTTTGAACCACATAACATCTGGAACAATGTCCTCTGGACAGATGAAACCTAAGTGGAGATGTTTACCCATAATGCACAGAAGTATGAATGGTGAAAACTAAACACAACATATCAGCACAAATACCTTGTACTGACTGTCAAGCACATTGATGGACTAATGATGATTTGGGCTTGTTTGGGCACCTTACAATCATTGAGTCAACAATGAACTCTTCTGTAGACCAAAGGATTCCAGAGTCAAATCTGTCTGACAGCTAAAGCTTGGACCAAACTGGGTTGTAATAAAACATGACAATGATTCCAAACACAGCAGCAAATCCACAACAGAATGGCTGTCAAAGAAAATAATCAAGGTGTTGCAGCAATGATCTAGTCAAAGTCTAAACCTGAACCTGATTTAAAGGCTGTGGTGGGATCTTAAAAAGAAACAAATGTCTGCAAACTTAATGAACTTAAGCAACCTTGCTGTAAATGCTGTAGCCATTTTACAACAGAGCATACAGCTGTAATAAAGACAGCACCTCATGCCAGTCCTGCAGCTTGTTGTGCGACAGGTCCAACTCCATGACATGAGAACAGAAGGCAGCAATCTCAGTCTGATCTCCTGCCCTGCTGATACCACAGCCGTTCAACACCAGCACACTAGGCAGGTTCAGACGGTCTGCAAATACACACAACACAGGTGGGAGAGTTAGAATGTGCTGTTGCTATAAACATCAAATCTAATTATAACTTCAAAGTTTGTAGAGTGAGAAAAAAAAGATTCCTCTAAAATACATGGACAAAAAAAAGGCAAGAGGGCCAGATGCAGCCTTTAAGGCATCTCAACCTGGCTTTCGATATTCTCACACAGAAATGAAACAACTTGAAAAAAATTATTGAAACCCAAATTTTAGTAATGAGTCTTGAGAAATGTTAAAACAAGGACCAATATTCTCGTTGTTGACATGACAACACGATATACTGGGAGGATAGTGTCAATACCAACTTTGTTAGTGGCCTTTTAGATTGAACTTCACTTTTGCAGTGGTGTACCAGTGAAAATGGTAGTCATTAAGAAATTACTCACAATGACAATCTCAATTATGTACACACTCATGCACACAGCCAGGCATTGTTTTTCTCCAGCTCACCTTTCATAGGGGAAGCTTGGAGACCTGCAGTGGGCATCACCACCACCCCCATCCCAGGCCCTCTGCGGTATGGAAAGTTCTCTGGGCTGTACTTTTCATTCATCACCTCCACAAAGGAACGACCGTCATTTTCTTCTAGTGGCTCCATTACTCCTTTCAGCTTCCTCTTGAGCTGTGGAGGTGATTAACCAGCAGTTGGAACAGCTGAAGGTAGTAGTATCTTACTAGGCTGCGACTGCTGGTGACTAGTTGGAGTATGGCATTCATAAGGGACTCTCCAAAACGTCTTGAAACATTTGCTCAGGACACAATAGTTTCCTAGTTTGAGTTGCAGAGGCTCACAATCTTGTGACTGGATTTTTGAAAATGTTCAAAAGATTTCTGTGACAAATTTTATCTCAAAATAGTTAGCAGTCATTGCGAGTTACTCGAGCCTTTCTCGAATCCTTCCCAATTTTGTTGCGAGCATCTCCCAACCATCTCAATGGCGCAAAAGCAGTATTTCGTAAGCGATGATTTTCAAAAACTGGCAGCGCAAAGTGTGACCACATGGCTCACTGGTCGCAAACACTCAGATTTCAGTGAGATTGCAACTGAAAATTCTTAAACAGCTGCAGCCCCGTGAGATTCTACCTTAATACTCATATACAAGAAGATAATCCCTAGAATCTGGCCTTTGAAAGATCAGAAATGAGTGAACATGATCCTTAGAGTCTGTCAGAGGCCAAAAAAAATTAGGTGATCACATTAAATCAGGCATAAGGTTTGAAAAACAGTGTCCCTTTTTCTATTAGTTTAGAACTCTGGCAAGAAAAGGAGCAGGCAATATGCAGTCCTTCAAGGAAAGCTAAGCCTTTAATTCCTTAAACAAGTCACATTTGTTTCCTGATACCAAAAGGAGACTGCTGCCAAGGTAATTGGTACAGATTTTCTGTTATTACAATACACTACAAACCGACAAACGTTACAACAATACAATGATCATTTTTGGTACATCCTATCCATATTTTTTTTAATTGATCAAGTAAAATAGCACAAGCTAATAAGACCTAACTGGGCCTAAGTTATCGCTAGAATTTTTATAATTAATTGGACCAGCACCTGTTTTAAAATTATTGGCGGGCAGAGCCTCAGTGTGGAATTTGCTGCAGGGAATCATAAATTATTTATTGGTTTTGCTTAAATAAAAAAATAAAAGAATCCTGTTAAAATATTTTATTTATTAAAAATGGACTGCTATGAACTGTATGGACAGAGGATTTTTTGCTGTTAGTCATTTGCTATGATATCAGGGTGATTTCTACAAAGAATAGAGTAAAGAGCATCTTACCTGAGAAGTCTCCTTTTACTGGACTGCTTCCACCACTCACTGTCTTCTGCTGTTTCTGTACCGGAGGCCTGTCATAAAGACCAAGAGCCTGACCGGCAGAATTTTCTATCCACTGCTTTTTGTAGTTCATGCAACAAAAACAACACAACCCACACAGCACAAGCAATAGTCAAGGAAATACAATAAAACAATTAGAAGTAAATTCTTATTCCAGAGTGGCTGGTAAATGTAGGAAATGTCTGCAGAAACAAAATAGTTTCTTCTTTTTTTTAATTGGTAAAATTGGTCAGAGAACAAGTAACAGGTCAGAGAAGGAAAGACTATCACAATATGTGATGTTCTCTGTCATATGTCACTGGAGAACAAACAAGGTCCACGATCAGTTTCTGCTCGGTGATATAACGTATATTTAAGGTCTCGTATTTCTTGAGCGATTGCATATCACCCACTGCCTATCACGACAGAGATGTAGATTAAGGTCATCTTATGCTGAGAAATGATGGAGTTGAAGAAACTTTGGTTAAACCTTGAAAACAACATCATGCACAAACTCATGAGATATTCACACTTAAAGTATGTGTTGTGAATGACTTTCAGCTACCACCACATCAAATTTTAGATCAATGTCTGCAAAACTAACTGAGATATAGCCATTTTTGTGTAGGCCAATTTCAATTAGCTGTGCCAGCCATCTTGAACTGGATTGACTTCAACAGTTAATCAGTTATTGATGTAAACCAATGATTAATGTCTGAGAGTTTACTTAAAATCCATTTAGTGATCCATGAGATATTTTGGTGACAGACAATTACACACACACACACACACAGGCATTATTGCCCGCTTTCGTCTTTCAGTGACCAGCGATAATAAATTTAATAGACCTATTATTATCTCTGTTGGTTTAAGGTTAGCCCCATTACATATTTAATTTCCTTCTCATAATGTTTCATCCTTTTGTAAATTGTGGGTGAGTGCCAGTGACGTGCGGTGAGGTTCATGGTTGGTGAGGCACTGACTCACCAACCATGGCAGTCCAACAGCGCAAAACACAAAAATTAACGGCTCATGGCAGTGCACGTGACTCTCACTCGCCTCTGCGTAAAAGGACAGCAGCCACAAGCTCCCGTTGGCTCACGTGCGCCCCCTTCAGTGCGGCAGAGTACTGCCTGCCTCACCCTCTGCCTTTTCATTGCGGTTTTATGTCCCATAAGCAAAACTAAATATGTCACTAACAAACATTAAACGTAAATGGTTAAAGACATTAGCCAAACTGTAGAAAATCAGGGTATATAAACCATTATATTGGCGACATTCAGCGATACGGCAACAGGCATGGGACAATTGCAGTTTGTGATGGATTGCACATTCAGAGGTGAGGATCGGCTCGTTGCTGCCGCACCTCCCGTTTCACCCTTGTATTTGAACAGGAAATATGCAATTTCAGTGATTTTGACTATAAAAATGTTGCCATAAGATGGTGCCATAAAAGTGGGTCCTGTCATGAACTTTAACCTATAACCTTGAGGCCTGTAGAGTCTGAGACGGAGCTCTAGGGTTTTAGTTTTCTGTTTTTGCAATTTTTCAATCTGACCTTGGTGTGAATTTGTGGCAATGTCCACACCTGGGGAGATTGGTAGATGTCTTAAATGTTTTTCAGTTGTAAATAATATCTCTCTCTCTGACTCTAAATAATTTGGAAATGATCTTTGGCTTTTCCCTGATTGATGAGCAGCAACAACTGCTTCTCTAAAATCATGGCACCTGTGTGCTCAAGAGCAGCAAACTGACTAAAATTTTGTAGAGGTGCACACAATGATGATCATCAGTTTATCAACACCTTTGATCTGCAGCACCTGACTGATACAAGACTTTTTTAGCACTTTTTTTAGCACAAAAACAAAGCTCATTTTTAGCTGTATTTCAATATCTGTGAAATCTGTAGAGTATTTTACTTGTGGTATGATTTAAAGAATTTTTGTACCTTGTAACGACCAGCTCATTTATATATATATATATATAATTACCTGGCCAAAGGAGGAAATGAAGACCACAGATGTTAAGACTCGGAAGCTACTAACCATGCATGGAGGGTATATATATATATATATATATATATATATATATATATATATATATATATACATACATAAGTATACACATAAGTTAGTAGCTTCCGAGTCTTAACATCTGAAGACCACAGATGTTAAGACTCGGAAGCTACTAACCTTGCATGGAATCCAGCATCCTGAGACTGTACACAAGCCGTAAGGACGGCGGCAGAGGACTAGTGAGTGTGAGAGCCACTGTCCAGGATGAAACATCCAAGATCCATAAATACATCAAGGACAAGGCCTCAACAGACAATGTACTCAGCGAATGTCTCAGAC
>NC_051431.1:30355394-30362391 GCF_001649575.2 Kryptolebias marmoratus | reverse complement strand
AAAGTGGGGAACACCCCCAAAGGTAGTGGAGAATGACCGAGCTAAGATCCTGTGGGACTTCCAGATCCAGACAGACAAAATGGTAATGGCGAACTAACCGGACATTGTGGTGGTGGATAAACAACAGAGGAAAGCAGTTGAGGTGGATGTAGCAATACCGAGTGATTGCAACATCAGGAAAGAGCACGAGAAACTGGAGAAATACCAGGGCCTCAGAGAGGAACTGGAAAAGGCCTGGAAGGTAAAGACCACAGTGGTGCCTGTGGTCATCGGGGCCCTAGGGGCAGTCACCCCCAAACTGAAGCAGTGGCTACAACAGATCCCAGGAACAACATCAGACATCTCAGTCCAGAAATGTGCAGTTCTAGGCACAGCCAAGATACTGCGCAGAACCCTCAAGCTCCCAGGCCTCTGGTAGAGGACCCGGGCTCAGAGGATGAAACAAAGACCACCCGCGGAGGGTGAGAAGGGAATTTTATATAAAAGGCCAGAATAAAATGATCTGTTTTTTCATATAATGATGTTAGTTTTAATAAAATATTTCACTGAATGGATTTATTAAATCCATTATATGCTCTTTTTCCCTCCTCATCAAGTAATTATTGCATGTACATTTGGAGTCAATCTAATTCAAGATGGCTGCCACAGCTAAACTTTAGCCTAGACAAAAAAAAGTCTACAACTCAAGGAATTTTACAGACATGGAGCTAAATTTGATGGTGGCATAGAGTCATTCAGTACTTACTCTCTGAACGCTAACAGATCTCAAGAGATCTCATAATATGGCATGAAATCACATGTCAGGTAACTAATTTGCCAACGTAGGACCCACTATCACCCCTTAATGACAAGTTGCAACCCAAATCAAGGACAGGTTTCAACTTCTCATTGAATGAACCTGAGAAAGTTGAATAGAATGTCACAGTTTGCCAACACACAAAAACAAGTTTAAAGATAAATCCAAACAACCAGCAAGTGGAGATGCTACAGAGGAAAATATTCCCTTTAATGCTCCGTTAGCTGTATTTGATTTAAAACCAAAATTCTTCACTTCAGTAACTTCAGCCTTTTTAACAAACACAACAGTACTTTCTCACACAAAAAGAAAATAAGAAAGTCCAACTACTCAGAAAAAGTTTCAAAAAGACTCAAATTTTGTAGCTTTGGTTGAGTACCCACTGACTGAATGTAAAACGATGTCTTAAAATTAATCAGTCCTAATGCAAGCATTAAATCAGAACATTTATTTTTTATTTTTCATCTCTTTTGCCCATGCAAAGGCCCACCCACCAGTTGAGAATCACTGGTCTTAAAGCTCTATCATTGATAATCGCGGCGGGCGATATGCATTCCATTAAAATATTCTAGGCTTTTAAGTATTCTCTTTATGGTTTGTAGAGGTGCACACAATGATGATCATCAGTTTATCAACACCTTTGATCTGCAGCACCTGACTGATACAAGACTTTTTTAGCACTTTTTTTTCTCTATCATTAATAATCGCGGCGGGCGATATGCATTCCATTAAAATATTCTAGGCTTTTAAGTATTCTCTTTATGGTTAGCATGGTCGTGTGAAAAGTGACAAATTTTATACAAAAAATTGTCTCGCAAGTGTTTTCTAAAAAGCAGCTCAATTTACCAAACGTCATTAAAAAGCTGTGNATGTCAGTGAGAGGAAAACTAAATTTGTGAAATTGTTCTGAACTGCCTTTGAATAGAGACTGCTTGTAAATTCGGCATACATTTTTGACAAATCACTGACTATTGTTTTACAACATTAAACATTTTCACACCTCACGTCGGGGAGTCTTAGCGGTGAAAACACACCTGGAAACAAGCAGACCTACAATATAAAAGTTAGTGACGTTTTGTTGCAAAGCTCATTTCTTTAACAAGACCTGCGCCGAATCGATGTTTAGCTCCTTGTGAAAACAAAACAGTGGCATAGTTGTGTTGATATTCCATAAATATTACGAGAAGATCTATAGAACAATAACTTTAGAGATTTTTATTCTATTTATTTATTATAATTTGGCTTTCGATCCAAAGAGCAGAGCTAGTGCAGACATGAACGTCCTTTTCCCTTGTTACAAAAGAACACCCGTCTAACGTGATAATGCATACAGAGTCTTCAGCTGTGACTGAGGACAACATGAAGGCGGACAGTGTTCAGTGCAGCCTGACCCTGGCAGCACCAGCAGCTTGATGGAGCCCGAGACGGATGGATTACAGATGACAATCATACTAATACATTATCAGTACCTTCCGGATTATAACAAAGCGGCTGACAAAATAATGAATGAATGTTAAACGTACCTTCAATGTCGACTTTGTATTCCCCTCGTTCACCAAAACAAAACAGCTGTCATTCGTCTCCCCAACATACAGGAAGTGATGTGATTGCTGTCGGTTGTTTTTTTTGTTGGTTTTTTTGCTTTAGTTTATTAATAATTTCAATGGCACAGGTTTAAAATACACATTTGTTTTTCTAGCTTGCTTTATGGGATTTAATAAAATACAATATAATAAAATAAAAATAAATGAGAGCAAGCAAAACAGTGTTCGAGGTACTACAGATCTTCCCCTATATGGCAAGCGATTTTACCATTTAATGGACTGCCGTTAACAGTAATGATAATCTAACAGTCTACTGTACAAAAAATCTTTGCTTTTAAGATCAAAATTATTCTATGGCAAAAGTCCATTTTAACCAGTGGTGCAGTATTTTTCATTTGAGATGTCCAGAATGATAATTTTTACCTCTACAGAGAATATTCTAAACATCTGAAATACAGTTCTTACAATGGAAAATCCCCATTTTGGCCATTTAACATTAGTTTTTTTTAATTTTATTTATTTCAATTGTCGATTGTGTATTCAAATATTTAATTATAGCCCGCTGTCATAGTCAAAGGAGAAAACAATAATGCTTTTGCCTGTCATTACCTCTGACAAAGAGATTTTTGGTAGTGTTGGTTGGTTACTTTGTCTGATAGCAAGATTACTTAAAAAGTAATGAACAAATTGCTGTAGTGGTTGTAAATGAAACACAGTTAAACTCACAAACTTTATTACAAATGTGTTATCACACCAGGCGCCGTGATAGAGTTATGCTCAATCTCATTCTTCCCTGCACTCAACCATTCAGCTGGCAGAGGAGCTTCTAAACGCAACTGAAGTCAGGGGTGAAAGTATTTTTAAGTTACTGCTGGTACTATGACAAAAAGCATATATATATATATATATATATATATATATATATATATGTGGAAAAGGCTGCCTAAAGGGAGACTGTCATGCTTGCCCTTTAAGGGGCGGAGCCTAGACCGCCAGTGAGCAGCATGCAGACCAGGAAGAGCAGAGATGAGAAAGAAGCTGCACCGGAGTTTACAGTCCTAAGTTTGTGTTGTTTAGTTGCTGTTTACAGTTCGTTTGCCAACTCATTCGACTTGTGTGCGTGAAAATAGAAGTAAGTAACATTAAGTAACGCTCCTTGGATGGACACTACAGGGCCCAGCTCAAACCATTGAGTCCATCACGAATGTAAGTCACTGTCTCTTCACATCTACACCATCCCCCGCAGAGCTGTTCTCATGTGTAGAGAAGTTATGGCAGATGGATGTGCTCCCTTACCGCAGTGAGAAGTTAGCGGTTAGGTCACGACAAGACCAAGAGGCAGTCAGACTCCTGCAAGAACAGACAGTGAGAGTCAATGTCAGTGGTGTTGAGCGTTATGCCACACCCCTTCTTCGAGTTAAAAATATGCCTCCCTTGAAAGCCACTCCAGAAGCAGTGTTGCCCCTCCTGAGAGGTATAGAGAAGCGCCTAGCCAAATCACCAGGGCAAGCTGCGGCCTATCAGCGGGAGATCGAGAAGCTCGTTGAAGCTGGCTATGTCGTGAAGTTGGGGGACCACCAATTGAAGACCAGTGTTGAAGCTTGGTATATACCCCATCATATGGTTCAACATAATGGGAAGAATCGGGTAGTGTTCAACTGCTCATTTCAGTACCAAGGCTACAACCTGAATCAACTCCTTCTACCAGGTCCCACTCTTGGCCCTGCGTTGCTACCAGTGTTACTACGCTTCAGGGAGCATGCTGTGGCCTTCAGCAGCGATATCCGTGGCATGTTCCACCAGGTGAGGCTCCTACCTAAAGATCGACCCCTGCTGCGGTTCTTATGGCGGGACATGAAGCGAGACAATCCCCCTGATGTTTATGAGTGGCAGGTACTTCCCTTTGGAACCACTTGCAGTCCTTGTTGTGCAACGTTTGCATTGCAGAAACACGTCACAGACCACAGCCAACCAGAAGATGACGTGTGTGTTGCTATCAACAAGTCGTTCTACGTGGACAACTGTTTACAGAGTCTCCCATGTCCAGTAGCCGCCAAGGCACTCGTGGACAAACTGCACCATCTTCTGGCGGGCGGGGGATTCGAGCTAAGGCAGTGGGCGAGTAACAATCCCAATGTCATTCACCATCTTCCTCCAGACACCAAGTCAACTAGCTGTGAGTTGTGGCTCAATCAAGATCAGTCTGATATCCAAGAGCCAGCCCTCGGACTTCACTGGAATTGTAAGTCTGATACCCTCACTTACAAACACAGACACATCGATTGCTCAGTGGCTACTATGAGGAACATCTATAGAGTTTTAGCTAGCCAGTATGACCCTCTTGGCTACATAGTTCCTTATACCACCCGAGCCAAAGTTATTGTGCGCCACCTATGGGAGAAAAGGAGGGACTGGGATGACCCACAACTCCCTGAGGAGCTCCTGCAGAAGTGGTACGCATGGGAAGCAGAGCTGGCACAGCTGCATAAGATCACCCTACCAAGGTGCTACACTAGTCCTGGTCTGGACCAACCCAATTGTAAGAGAGACATCCATGTGTTCTGTGATGCGTCTGAACAGGCATATGGATCAGTGGCCTATCTGAGGACAGAGAGTCCAGAGGGAGAAGTTGAGGTAGCTTTCCTTGCAGCTCGGTCTCGTGTTTCCCCAAAAAAGCAACAATCCATTCCTCGGTTAGAGTTGTGCGCTGCTCTAACAGGTGCCCAGCTCTACAAGGTCATCAGCACTGAGTTGACCCTTCCCATTCGCAGCTGCATCTTTTGGTCTGATTCGGCCACAGTTCTAACCTGGTTGGGTTCAGACTCCTGCAGATACAAGGTCTTCGTAGGCACTCGTGTAGCGGAGATACAAAAACTGACAGAAGCTGCCACATGGAGGTATGTGCCATCACGAGATAACCCAGCAGACGACATCACTCGTGGCCTCACTATCCAAGACATCAGTACAGGTAGTAGATGGACAGATGGACCTGTATTCTTGAAACTAGCTCCAAGTAACTGGCCTGATCTACCACCCCCACACCAGAGTGAACCTGAAGGTGAGCTGAAGCGACAAGTTGTTTGTCTATCTATGTCCAGCTCTAGTGTCCCAGATCCACACCAGTACCGGACTTGGGACAACTTCTTAGAAGCCACTGCACATCAGCTTTACGGGGCGGCTGACCCCAACCACCCCCTCACTGCTGATTCCTACGCTGCTGCTGAGCTAGAGGCGCTACAACAAGCCCAGAAAGAGTCATTGCTTGAGGAAATCACCCAGTTAAAAGACGGTAAACCCATTTCCAAATCTAGTCGCCTTCTTCTACTAGCACCTGAATTTGATGAGAAAACAGGACTCATCAGAGTAGGAGGCCGTTTACGCCGCAATCCTGACCTGACAGTAGAGGAAGTGCACCCTGTTGTTCTGGACCCCAGACATGCTTTGACCCAACTCATCATACAAGATTATGATTATAAGCTTCAGCATCCCGGGCCAGAAAGGGTGTTTGCTGAGATCAGAAGGAGATACTGGGTGTTACGTGGGCGTGAAGCAGTACGCCGCCATCAGAGATCCTGTGTTGAGTGCAAGAGGTGGAAGGGACGCCCAAATCCACCCAGGATGGCAGACCTCCCTCCAGCCAGACTGCGTCTGTTTAAACCACCATTCTATTCTACAGGTGTGGATTGTTTTGGCCCATACATCGTCAAGATTCGACGCAGTAGCGAGAAAAGGTGGGGAATATTGTTTAAATGCCTAACTACAAGAGCAGTCCACCTTGACCTGATTCCCAGTATGGACACAGATGCGTTCCTAATGGCTCTGAGACGCTTTATAGCCAAACGTGGGAAACCTAAGGAGATTCTCTGTGACCAGGGTACGAACTTCAGAGGAGGAGAACGTGAGCTGCAGGAATCATTTCAAGCACTTCATCCCGACCTCAAAGAGCGGCTCGCATACCAGCAAATCAGATTTGCCTTCAATCCTCCTGGATCCCCCCACTTCGGAGGTTGCTGGGAGCGAGAAATCCGCTCACTAAAGATTGCTCTTCAGGTCATCCTTGGAGCCCAAACTGTCACTGAAGAGGTGTTACACACAGTTTTGATCGAAATCGAGGGGATGCTCAATTCAAAACCTCTGGGTTACACTTCATCTGAAGTAGCAGATCCTGACCCCGTCACCCCTAACTACCTTCTCATGGGGCGGCGGGATGCCTCGTTGCCACAAGTTGTCTATGACGGTCCAGAGATTCTCGGGCGGAGAAGATGGAGGCACAGCCAAAATCTAGCCGACCATTTCTGGCATCATTTCCTAAAATACTACCTGCCAGGACTCCAAGCCCGTCAAAAATGGCAGACTGAATAGGCCAATCTACAAGTCGGAGATGTGGTCATGATTGTGGACAATCAGCTTCCGCGGGCCCTTTGGCCTGTGGGTAAAGTATCTCAAGTTTTTCCTGGACCAGACACCCGGATCAGATCAGCTGAAGTAACTGTAAAGGGAAGAACGTATGTACGACCAGTTGCAAGACTTGTCAACCTACCTGCCTTGCCTACGGACGATTAATCACCCCCTTTACCTCAGCCTTTTTAGTTATTCGTATTCACAAGTGAATACGGGGGCGGCTGTGGAAAAGGCTGCCTAAAGGGAGACTGTCATG
>NC_051431.1:30350239-30355294 GCF_001649575.2 Kryptolebias marmoratus | reverse complement strand
ACCCGAGCTCAGAGGATGAAACAAGACCACCCGCGGAGGGTGAGAAGGGAATTTTTATATATATATATTTATGTGGAACAGCTTATCTACATTGTCCCTCAAATAGTTTTGTAGTATGTTCAAACTTCAGATAATTACCTGTTTTGTTTTGCTTTAAGGTGGGAAGAGGTAGAACATGTCACTTGTTTGATGCTTCTGCCCATTGCTTGTTCATTTCATTTTATGCAACACAAGAGCGCATGCGCATTTACTTCCAAAACACAGTGGCTGCCAAGGGGATCGGTGCATTCGATTTAATGGACTGGGTCATTTTACACAGGCAGTGCACAGACAATAAAAACCTCTGCTTGCATTGGGACAGGACAAACAATAAATCACTTATTATCTACAGACTTAAATAAAATTTGCAAAACTGAACTGTCAAAATTTTAATTTAAACTAAATCAAAATCTGACCTCAATGCAGAGAACAATAACGTCTTTATTCAAAAAAAAAGAAAGGGAAACCAGAGATGAAAAAATATCCCACAAAAATCAGACAAACAGCTGATGAAGATTTTGAGCAATTTGAGAGTCAGGGTGAGGAGGCACCATGTCAGGAAGAAGAAGTAGAAGCTGCAGGATCATCTGAACAAAAAACAGGTCATTCACAAAAAGTTCAGAGAACAGCTGTTCTTGAGACACAATAGAAGAGGACAAAAATACAAAAGGTCTTAGCAGCAAAACTTTCTTTACAAAGAACACAGTAGTCTGAGGCCGAATCTCTAACCCATGAGGCTTGATGCTCCACCAAAGATCTGAATCCCACTGCAGGCTTAAATACCGGCTGGGCTCATCAGGAGAATAGGCGGCAGCTGTGGAGGAAGAGTCACAGGACCCGCCTCAAGGGTGGGGACAAAAACTCTGGATCCTCATATTATACACCTGACATGGCAAACTTGGATGCACTCCACTATGCCGTGATGTTAAGAATCTAGGTCTCATGTCATTCCGTGGTGCCAACATCACCAGCCAGTGGGCTGAGGGAAAGATAGTCCCATTTTGTAATAATTCAAGAGCTATCCAGCTTTTATCAAAATTCATGAGCACAGAATATGAATACGATGGAGAGATGGGTATGGAGCCCATTGCTTTTCCATTGGATCTTGTTGAGCTACAGAGCCTGTCTGCTGTTCATATCAAAGAACACATTATGAATTGCTTGTTCCAGAGTGACTTCACCACTGAATTGCAGCAGGATGTTTTTTATTGGATTCTGCAGTGATGGGGCAAGTTGATGCTGGGAGTGAAGTTAAGTGTTGGGAAGCTGCTCCAGGATGACTTTCCACACATTGTACTGTGGCACTGCCTTAATCACAGACTGGAGCTGACTGTGGACCAGGCACTGGAGGCAACAAGGGGAACAAAAGCCTTCCTTGGCAGCCTATATTTGACCAGCTATATCGACCAGCTCAGTGGCCCAGTCTTTGGTAGAGTGTCTGCCCTGAAACTGGGAGGTCGTGGGTTCAATCCCTGGCTGGGTCATACCAAAGACTGTAAAAATGGGACCCATTGCCACCCTTCTTGACACTAAGCATTAAGGGTTGGAATTAGGGGGGGGTTAGATCACCAAATGATTCCTGAGCGCGGCACCGCTGCTGCTCACCGCTCCCTCAGGGTGGTGGGGTCAAATGCGGAGAACAAATTTCGCACACTCAGGTGTGTGACAATCAGTGGTACTTTAACTTTAACTTTGTTTCATAACCAGGCACTAAAATATATGCGAAAACTAAGTGAATGTGCTCACAATTTGTAGATGACACAAAAGAATTGGAAGCGTGTTCACTGTCTGCTGGGTTGCGTTTTCATACAGGACAGTCAGTGCAGTTTGGCATTCTTATATGCCAAGTGGGACAATAACAATCCCTGACATGGAGAAGATGAGGTAAGGGCTTTGTGCCATGTCCTACATCTGAGGCCCACCTTGGATTCATTGAGTGCAAGGTAAGTGGAGGAAGAAGCATTCCTAACAAGATGAAGAAATTGCTTGTGGCAGTGGATAATTTGTCAGCAAGTAATGCAGACTGTGAGCGTGGGTTCAGTGCCACAAACAATAACATTACTGAGTACAGGCGCAAACTGATGAAGGGTTTTGATCTTTTATAGCTTATTTTATTGATATATAATCACATGTTGTTTAATAAATGTTTCATGATTTAAAAGTTACTAGGTTTGCTTAATATTTGCATAGTTTCAGAGTGTTAAACTTTATGTTTGCTCAAGGCCTCAAAAGGACAGATGTTGGAAGTGACAAAAACCAGAAAATGTCTAAGCGAGCGGAACCAGAAAACCAGACTCGGAGGCAAGAGTAAAAGGTAAGTGACTTTATTTAAAAGTGCTATTTCTGAAAACTGGAACGGGGAAATCCGGGAGGTCTGTAAGAGCGGGGAAGGACAAGGTGAGTAGCACAACAGCAGAGAGGTCCCGAGGAAAACGACTATAAGAGTGAGGAAATAGTAATGTCTGTCCTTACTGGTTTTAGGGAGACAAGGAGCACGGAAGAGGTACAAGGGGGTCCGTCCGAGAGGGGAAGAGATCCAAGGCCCTGGGTGAGGCGAGTACTCCCAATGGTACTCCTTGGTTGTCGGTGGGGAGGGGGCAGGCTCTGACAATCAGAGGTAACAAACTTAGTGCTGTGCTGCTCGACACAGTTTCGAGCAAAATGAAGTGGAAATATCGTGATGCAGTGTTTTGGTGGCTGTGTCAACACGTCAAATATCACATGCGGCTCCTAAACGAGGCCTCGTTCTTTCTGGTGTCTCGAGCTGCTTGTGACGCACAGCTAGTCATCCGCTGATTCGCAGGAATCCCAAATGGGCGGGTCTTGTAGTTATTCTCAAGGCTTTAAAATGAGACTGAATATCCACCCAAACTGTGGGTTTTTCGAAAGGTGGACGTGTTTTTATACAAATTTGAAATAGCAAGATATAGTTTGTGGGTTATGTGCATGGATTTGAGTCTGTAAGAGTCTGAGTTTAGACAGTTAGGTTGAGTGAGTGATTGTGTGTGATTTTGAGTGTATTTAAAAATATTTGTGAGAATGAATAAAAATCTTTGAATGTCACTCAAAGCCTCTTCTTGTATGAATCACTATCATGACATCATAGCATAAAGTTATAAGTTATCAGATAGTATTAAATGAAAATAATAATTCACGGAATAATAATGAGATTTACAGTCCAACAGAACATGGTGTCACTATTGTTAATAAAGATCATGTTTATTGTAACATCTTCCTTTCAGTTTATAAAAACAAAAGCACAGGTTTCGTTGGAGAACATGAGCTTTAATGAGAATGGTATGAATGAAACACAGACTCGTGATTTAAATAAAGTCATCAATTTTATTCATGTTAATTGTAGTACACAAAAACAACCACTAGATATCGCTATTTTAGGGTGTCTCGAGTGCTTCGACACAATAGGCCATTTTCTGAGCAACTGTCTCAAAGTGGTTCAGTGATTCAGGAAGCCTCGGTTTCACCATCACTAAACAAACTCCTGAGACGAAGACAAAGATACAAGGCAAGGCAGGTTAAACAACTCAGTGGCTTTTAGCTTGAACTGAGAAGCTGCAGACTCTAACCCAGAAGGCATGATGCTCCAGCGAAGATCTGATTCACGACTGGGCTTTAAATACCAGAGGAGCTCATCAGGGAGATCAGCCACAGCTGCAGCGGGTGAGTCTGAGAAACACCAATCAGGGCAGGAGCAGGAAAATTCCAGATCGTCACAGGAAGTTTTTCACAAGCTTATTTGTTCCGCAGAAATACCTGAGTTCAGCTGTAATCCGTCAAGATAGAATATAGTTATGCTAGCTGAAACTGTGATGCTGGAATTTCCTAATTAATATGATTTAGTCTTTTGTTATCTTACTCCCTAATGTCACCTAGCAACAGGGGTGGAGAAAGGTATCTTTATTTCTTTAAAAAGCCTTGTGAGCCGAAGCCCCAGACTTTTTCTGCACAAGGACGGCTAAGTCTCCAGAATTCTGAACATTATTGCTCTTATAATATTTTTTGTTTATTTTACTGTTATTGCTTAATAAAATAACTTTAAACTTCAAGTATTGGTGTTTGACAGATCTTCTCAATTAAAGATCCCAGAGGGATCAAGGAATCCCAGCACCGACTACCTAGAATGCTGCAAACCTCCTCTTTGTCAGCTCAGTTGGACCACCATGCATGCCATGGGACCCAATGCCTTATGTGAAGACCTGGCTGGGCAAAGGAAGAAGAGCAGCTCACGCAACAAGTGGCATGGCATGCTAACACTCTGAAGAGGACAACTACTTTAGGCCTCTGTGAAAAATATTTTAAATGGTATGTTTTGATGCGGGGCAGATCCAATTTTGTGTTTTGCTCATGACCATCTGTTCTTATCAATTTATGTTATACTATTGATGGAATTTCAGGTATCAAATTTGGATGTTTTTTGCTTTTGTTGTAGTGTTGAACATTTCACATAACCCTGTTAAAAAAACACTTGAAGCATTGTTGGGGTGCTTTCTAGAGGGATGGGGTTATTAATGAAGAAATAAAAGTGCTGGCTTTATTATGTTGTGTGAGCTGCCCTGGTAATGATTGACCTTAATAAATTGGTTTCAAAAGGTTTGTCTGGTGCTTGGTTGTCCTAACAGAACATTACAATACATCAGAAAAGTATTTGTCAGTGATTCATACATCTCAGTTCCTTAACATTTGGAAAAAAAATATATTGATGATATTATATAGGAAAAAATATATTACACATTCTAATTTTTGCCTTATATAGGTAGGCAACAGTATATATATATATATATATATATATATATATATATATATTAAAAAATAGGGACTGGTTTTATGCTGGTTGGAAGGTTCAGATCACTGTGGTGAGTCCGGTTAGAACTCCAAATANAAGCAGTCTCACTCCCGGGTGTTCAATTAACTTGAATTTGCTGTTTATTCCTTACTTGACAGAACTCTGGGTGTGTGGTTTCTAGAACAGATACAGAATAATGATATAACATCAGTATT
>NC_051431.1:30348204-30350139 GCF_001649575.2 Kryptolebias marmoratus | reverse complement strand
TGGGAACGTCTGAATTTTGGTCTCCAAAAATTTGGATATATTGTAAATATTTATTTATCCTATAACACCAGATAAAAAAAGATGACATTTTCTCATTGCCTTATTTTTTCTTTACTTTCTTTACTTTTTCTTAGTAATGTAAGATTAAAGAGTTTTTGAAAGTGATGGATTGTTTATTTAAAACTATTTTTAGAAAAATTTTTATACACTTGTGACATTAAATTAACATTGCTGACCCATAACATTTTTTATGTATGCTTCCGTTTTTATGATTAATAGCCTAAATCAATATTTTTGGATGGATTACTAAGATCTTTAAAAGTCAAAGAGCTTACAGTAAATAAAGATCATTGATTTTAATCAAAGGTCAAAGGTTTTTAATCCAAGGGGATCATCAGTCATCTGAATACAATTGGATACAATATGTGCAGTATTACCTATTCCCAAGCCCAAAGTTAATAACTTAGTGGACAGTGACAACTACTGTACATAAATCATTTGAACTTATGCAAAGGGTACTGATAGATACAGCTGACTGAAAATAATCATGAGGTGACAGCTTTCTGAAATCCTTTTGGACACTTCCAGTTCATAGTACCCTCGTTTGACTATGGGGTGCATGCAACATTTCAGAAGAAGAAGCTTGAGTTGCTGAGAGACACAACATCCTTTGCTGCAGCATAAACACGTCTTCTACAACACATTCTTGAAAGGCCAACCAAAAAAATGGGCATTATTTTTATTACACACACACAAAAAAACTCTTTGCTTTTTTAAAATTCATTTTAAACCAGAACCTGATAAATTTCATAAAATGAATGCAGACACTATAAGAAAAATGTATAGAAACAAGACAAAAAGGGGCTCATTCTGATAAATTTATTATATTTTAATGGTACATTATGTTCACATTTAAAAAGTAAACACCAAGACTGTTCTAATTTATTTAAAGACTGTAGAACTTGAATAATAGTTTGTCTAAATTAACAAAACAAACATGGGGCTATGCAGAATAAATTTAATAGATCTGTTTAAGAAAAGGTTGGTTGTCAGATTAAAATGAAATCATGAGTTTTAGAATGATTTTGCATCATTCGTCATGCTGCCAAAAAGAATAGAAAAGTCAGCATAATTGCAGAATCCAATATACTTGTTGCTGTTTGAACTTCAATTTAATCATTAATTAAAATTTTTAAACAAGCTGTTATGCTGTTGTTGCTGTATCCATGTCATTGATGTCATGCATATGGTTGTGGTCATGGTGGTGGTTGTCTTTGTGATTGTGATGATCATGGTGGTGTTGGTGATTGTGGTGGTGTTTGTGATGGTCATGGTGGTGTTTGTGGTGGTCATCTTTGTGGTGTTCGTGGTCATGGTGGTCGTGATGGTCATGGTCATGGTGGTGGCCATCTTGGTCGTGATGATCATGGTCATGGTGGTGTTGGTGATTGTGGTGGTGCTTGTGTTTGTAGTAGTCATGGTGGTTGTCGTCATGGTGGTGTTTGTGGTGGTCATCCTTGTGGTGTTCGTGGTCGTGGTTGTGCTGGTCATGGTCATGGTGGTGGTCATCATGGTCATGATGGTCATGATGATCATCGTCATGGTGGTGTTGGTGATTGTGGTGGTGCTTGTGTTTGTAGTAGTCATGGTGATGTTCGTGGTGGTCATCTTTGTGGTGTTTATGGTCATAGTCATGGTGGTGGACATCGTGGTCATGATGGTCATCGTCCTGGTGGTGTTGGTGATTGTGGTGGTTCTTGTGTTTGTAGTGGTCATGGTGGTGTTTGTGGTGGTCATCCTTGTGGTGTTCGTGGTCATGTTGGTCGTGATGGTCATGGTCATGGTGGTGGCTATCATGGTCATAATGGTCATGATGATCATCGTCATGGTGGTGTTGGTGATTGTGTTGGTGCTTGTGTTTGTGGTGGTCGTGGT
>NC_051431.1:30300238-30344898 GCF_001649575.2 Kryptolebias marmoratus | reverse complement strand
GTTCATGATGGTCATGATGTTGTTGGTCATCTTGGTCATGGTGGTCGTGATGGTCATGGTCATGGTGGTGTTGGTGCTTGTGTTTGTGGTGGTCATGGTCTTGGTGGTGGTCATCTTTGTGGTGGTGGTGGTCATGATGGTGGTGTTGTTGGTCATGGTCATAGTGGTGGTCATTGTCATGTTGGTGATTGTGATGGTCAACTTTGTGGTGGTGGCCATCGAGGTTGTGGTGGTCATGATGGTCATGGTGGTCGCCATCATGGTTATGGTGGCCATGGTCATCTTTGTGGTTGTGGTGGTCATGGTCATGCTGGTGTTGGTGTTGGTGACTGTGATGGTGCTTGTGTTTGTGCTGGTCTTGGTGGTGGTGGTCATGATGGTGGTGTTGATGGTCATGATGTTGTTGGTCATCTTGGTCATGGTGGTCGTGATGGTCATGGTCATGGTGGTGTTGGTGCTTGTGTTTGTGGTGGTCATGGTCTTGGTGGTGGTCATCTTTGTGGTGATGGTGGTCATGATGGTGTTGTTGTTGGTGGTGGTCATCTTTGTGGTGGTGGTGTTCATGATGGTCATGATGTTGTTGGTCATCTTGGTCATGGTGGTCGTGATGGTCATGGTCATGGTGGTGTTGGTGCTTGTGTTTCTGGTGGTCATGGTCTTGGTGGTGGTCATCTTTGTGGTGGTGGTGGTCATGATGGTGGTGTTGTTGGTCATGATCATAGTGGTGGTCATCGTCATGGTCATGTTGGTGATTGTGATGGTCAACTTTGTGGTGGTGGCCATCGAGGTTGTGGTGGTCATGATGGTCATGGTGGTCGCCATCATGGTTATGGTGGCCATGGTCATCTTTGTGGTCGTGATGGTCATGGTCATGGTCATGGTCTTGGTGGTGGTCATCTTTGTGGTGGTGGTGGTCATGATGGTGTCGTTGTTGGTGGTGGTCATCTTTGTGGTGGTGGTGGTCATGATGGTGGTGTTGTTGGTCATGGTCATAGTGGTGGTCATCGTCATGGTCGTGTTGGTGATTGTGATGGTCATCTTTGTGATGGTGGCCATCGAGGTCGTGGTGGTCATAGTGGCCATGGTCATCTTTGTGGTTGTGGTGGTCATGGTCATGCTGGTGTTGGTGACTGTGATGGTGCTTGTGTTTGTGGTGGTCATCTTGTTGGTGGTGGTGGTCATGATGGTGGTGTTGATGGTCATGATGTTGTTGGTCATCTTGGTCATGGTGGTCGTGATAGTCATGGTCATGGTGGTGTTGGTGCTTGTGTTTGGGGTGGTCATGGTGGTCATCTTTGTGGTGGTGGTGGTCATGATGGTGGTGTTGATGGTCATGATGTTGTTGGTCATCTTGGTCATGGTGGTCATGGTCATGGTCGTGTTGGTGATTGTGATGGTCATCTTTGTGGTTGTGGTGGTCATGTTGGTGGTCATCGTCATGATGGTGTTGGTGACTGTGGTGGTGCTTGTGTTTGTGGTGGTGATTATCGTGGTCGTGATGGTCATGGTCGTGGTGGTGGCCATCATGGTTATGGTGGTCATGATGGTCATTATCATGGTGTTGTTGGTGACTGTGGTGGTCATGGTGGTCATCTTTGTGGTTGTGGTGGTCATGGTGGTGTTGATGGTTATGGTGTTGTTGGTTATGGTGTTGTTGGTCATGGTCATGGTGGTCATGATGGTGGTGATCGTCATGATTGTGTTGGTGATCGTGATGTTGCTTGTGTTTGTGGTGGTCATTGCCTTGGTGGTGGTCATGGTGATCATGTTGGTCATGATGATGTTTATGGTCATGATTGTGGTGAGCATAGGCATGGTGGTGCTTGTGTTTGTGGTGTACGTGGTGGTGATCATCTTCGTGGTTTTTGTTGTCATGGTCGTGGTCGTGGTGATGTTGGTGATTGTGCTGATGGTGATCATGATGATGTTTGTGGTGGTCATGTTGGTCATGGTCTTGGTGGTCATCTTTGTGGTGGTGGTGATAATGGTCTTGACTGTCATGTTGGTGGTCATAGTGGTGGTTGTGATCGTGGTGTCTTTGGTGATCGTGGTAATGTTTGTGGTGGTCATGATCATCATGTTTGTGGTTGTGATGGTCATGGTGGTCATGTTGATGTACATGCTGGTGTTGGTAATCGTGATGATGCTTGTGTTTGATGTGGTGGTCATGTTTGTTGTCATAGTGATCATGGTGATATTGGTGTTGCTCATCGTAGTTGTGGTGGTGATCATCGTCGTAGTGGTCATAGTGATCGTTGTGATGGACGTCATAATTGTGGTCGTGTTCATGGTGGTGGTCCAGGTTGTGTTGATGTTTGTTCTTGTCATGGTCATGTTTGTAATGTTGGTTAGGGTTATAGTGGCTATGCTGCTTATGGCGGTAATGGTGCCGTTTGTGGTAGTTACGATGGTGGCCCAAACGACTATATAACCTTTTGTTCATGTTCAATATCTTATGAGAAAGTGGATAAATTTGTTTTGTAACATGGCAATTCTTTGTACAGTTGGAATGACATGCAAGGTATTCTGTCACACCCTGGTCACCTGAAAAAAAAGGAAAAAAAGAAAGCAGAGAAGTTGTTTAGCACATTTAGTTCCAATTAGGTCACAATTCAGTTATCTGTTGATTTTTTGAACATCAGTACAAATAAAAAGTTAGCAGGACTGTACTGTTTATAGAGATTTACTTGGATTGTAGTAATCATAGATGATGACTGTAGATGGCTTCAGGTGCAGTACCACATCCTCAAGAACCAGTTGTAACTCATGGTAGACAGGTATGTCTTTATGTAGCTGAACATAACAAAACAAAGCTCACATGAAACAATTCATAGCCATTTTGAAAAGCATCATTATTGTGAGTTCATCTCACCTCCCATAAATATAAAATAACATGACCATCCTTGTATTCAACATTTTTCACCAGCACACCATTGTTGAGCTGCAAGAAAAAGATATTCAGCAAAATTATCATCTCTCTCTTAGAAATAGAAAAATTCTTGCAACATTTCCATTAAGACTAAAGACACTATTTACTCACGTTCCACAAAGACTCTGGGACAGGACCATATCCCGAAGGTATTAAAATATCAAGGATCACCATGTTTGTACAGCTGCTGTCTCCTTTGTATCTTTAATGAGACAGTAAAAATGTGCTGTTACTTGCTTGTTTTAAGCACAGTCCATCTTCATGCTGGTTCCCTGGAGTAATCAGGGCTGCCAACCTTGGAGTTCAGGTTTCAGTGTTGGGCCACTAAAAGTTTAAAAGTTATTTCAAATGCAAACCCCCGCCCCACCCCTTTCTAAAAAGAAGAAAATTTTAATATACACATTTGTTCTTGAAGATAACTGTCCAAAAACTCAGTAAGCGTAGAGACTGGTATGATTACTGTAAGTTTCCTATCTTTGGCTAAAGACATGACAGTATGTTTGTATGTAGTTTGAAAAAAAAAAATTGTAATAGTCCAACTAAGACCAAATTTAGTCTGACTAAAGTCATTCCAAATCAATTTTATGAAAAGCGGGATAAAAATGCCTATTTGAAGTACCTAGTTGTCAATTTTTTCCTACACGTGCAGGAAAAAGCAAGAATTAAATAGAGAATTTCAAACAACCAAGCTATACAGTTCAGATTTGTTTTAGTGGAATGTTAGGGTCAAGCTAAATTGTTGGTAAGCTGTTTCAGTCTGTGATGGGATGAGCTAACCAGAGAAAACCTCAGTACTGACAAAATGATAAGGACAGCATCTATAATAATGAAGTCTGACATACTTTGGTCAATAAATAAAATCCTTATTAATGTTTGCATACTAAGACAAGAACAGTGGTTCAATCAAATGGCCTAAATGAGCCATAGCTATAATTCAACTTTGCCATCCTAGTAATAAATGACAATATAAAATCTATATGATTTTTTTTTGTTTGCTGTTTGCATTAGTTACTTGCTTGTTGATTACTTACAAGGACTTCAGTATCAGCGTGACTAGGGGTCTGTGACAATGCTTATGGAACACTAGCTCGACTTCCACACTAAAAAGGCTTTGAACAGAGAGAACTGGGATGTTGTAGTGAAGAGAAACCTGTCAAACAAGTATAAAAATTAGAACTTTTTTTAAAAATAAACAAATATTAGTTTAATGAAAAATACTTTGTATGGTTACCAGATCTCTTACACTTAATAACTGTAGCATCATTATATGCATAAAAATGTAAAATAAGAAAAGTTAAAATATACACTGAAATAAACTTGTAAACCCTTTTCCTCAACATTTTCTAATATTTTAAAGAGTCAGAGGTTATCCATTATATTAGTAAATGTCGCATGGTTGCTGTCACTGACCTGTACTGAAGTACATGCATAGCCCTCTGCCTTTAGCCAGTACTTTCCTTTCAAGTCTTGCAGCATCATTTCTTGGTAGACCTGTTTGTTCTCTGAATTCACGTGAAATAACAGGTGGTCACTGGGAGATGAAACTGTTACCAAGCTTGAACCCTCTGGACTGGGCACCAGAGTGGCATACAGAGCCAGAGCTTTAAGAGCTACTGCAGAGTCCTAAACAACACAAACAACAGGCAATACAAATTATACAAATGTACAGCAATAGGAACATGTACTTGTGCTTTTACACAGAATGCTTTCAGAAATAGGACGTCATGTTGAGGATCTTCAGCAGGCATCAGTTTTAGAACATATTGCTCAGTTTTCAGAAGAGTTGTCTTCTCTCATGGGCTGGAAAACTCTAGTTTTAGATGGTAAGTAAGTTAAAAGCTCACTGAAGAAGCTTAAAAGTGCTAAACGCCTATTGCTGAAACTAGTTAGACTGTGTATGAAGTCACACGTACACAGTAAAAGATTAAATGTAAGTTTATTTTAACTATTATAACTATAACTATTTTAACAATGCCAAGAAAACCACCAGCAGTGCCAGTAGAGCACAAGATAGAGTTATGACATTGTAGTTTAACTGCCATCATGGACTGACTAATTCTGTCTCTATGTTTTGGTTGCTCACTGAGAAGTTTTTAGAATATTGGAAAGCAAATTGATACCTAACATTATAGGTATCAGGACCTTTTTGCTGTGAGGCAACAGTGCTTAACCACTAAACCATCATGCTGCCAAAAATGTACTTGTGGATTCTTATATTTCATGGTATTACTGTTCTAACAAATCTAAACTAGACTTATTAAACATTATTCTATTAAAGATTTGGACATACCTGCTTATTCTAAATGAATGGCCGGATGTGTTCAACCTATTACTGGTAATGCATTTAAAATGCACATCTGTACAACTTTTCATCTTCTTACTCACAAAAAACATTTCTCTTGGATAAATGATCCAAAATGAGTTTTTATTCTAAATAGGTGACCTGCCATCAATTTAAACTGGGAAGCCATTCTTAAGAGTCACAAAAGGCTACACTGTCAGCATCATATTTTAACCTATCATATGCAAATTAAATAACTTAAAGCTTGGGTGCAGCATGCAGCTTTTGAGGCTGTGAAGTACCTGAGTAGAGACAAAGCCTCCATGGTAGTTCTGTTGTCTAATAAGCCACCTAACAATGCTTGAGGCACATGTCAGGTCACTAGCAGAGAGGGTGGAACTGAGTTTGGCCAGCATTACATATGCGGTCGTCTCCACACACAAAGGTGATGAGTTTTCTGCTGTTGGACACCAGTAGAGGAGATCTCCTAAAAAATATCCATCAACAAACAGTAAAAACAATGTAAGGTACAGTTGTAGTAATGACTTCTAAATGATTTACTTTGAGAGGATGACTTACCTTCTCTTTTTGCGACTGAGTCAAGGTGGACTAGAAGTGTAGTACGTGTCTCTGTATCTCCTAGCAAGGTATAGACATATGCCAGCAGAGCTGTAGTGTAGATGTTGCTGAAGTCATTGACAGATTCCCTCAGGCAGTACAGACTCTTCTGCACCACATGATTCTTTAACAGGTTAAAAAAAATAACACAATGAGTTTATCACTGAAGGAAATCACAAATGTTATTATTTCAAACACAGCAGATCAGCTTCTTGGAATTCAGTTTTTACATTTGAGAAATTTCAAACCTCTCTTGAAAGAACTGAATGAGGGAAGGAAAATATTATTATTATTTTACAATGTCTCAGTTTCAGAAAAAAAAGAAACTTTTATTGCATCTAGGACAGTTCTTCAAGCAGTTTGTGTGAGTAAGTATTAATATTTTACCTGACATAAACCACATATTTGTATGCTAACAGAATAGCATTTTATAATAACAGCAAATTATTTTATTTCTTTGAGCTCCAGAGGTTTAAACTAGCATTATTTAAGATCAACAACGTGTTTCCTCTTCCCCCTGTTGTTCAAAGTTGAAGCCAAAATGTCAGATTTGTTTGGGTGCTGACACAGCACATGTTATATTTTTGGAGCCAGAGGCTGCGTACTCCACAGTTAGAGCTTTACTTTCTATATGAATGTCTCGCCTACACACTCTCCCAACTCTCTGATAGGATGTCAATCACAGTGTAACATAACACTTTTCTTAAAGCCTCAAATAACTAATTGAAACTGAACATTTTTAAATAATGCATATTTGGACTTACAGCAGCAAGGTAGGAGTTATGTGATTCAACAAAAATCAGTAGTTCAAGAAAAGTATCTGAAGTATATTTTAATCTTTTAGTGGGGCAAATGTCCCACTTGTTTCATTGGAGGAGTGGGAATTAAAAATTGTGTTGCAGCCAGCCTAGTAGGGGATGCTAATCCATGATGGCTTCAACTTCAGGCTTCTAGTCCTCTGTCTAGTTATTCACTGATAATGAAGTGACCTATTTTTGTTTGAACCATAAATAGAGTAAAGTAAATTATTCATAAATTAGACTACTATGGCTAAACATTTGAAATTTAGAAAGTTGTTTAACTTTTGGGTAACTGTCATTTTCTCAACTGTGATGTAGGTGTATGGGTTATTACAGGAAGTTATTATCATTTTGAACAAACTGTGGAGAAAAACTCCTGATAATTTTTAAACAGTTCCAACAGATAAATGATGCACCTCGACAAATAAAACAAAAGGCTAATTTTTCATAATTATTACAGATCATTGATACAAACTACAAAAAGAAAAAAGAACAGTCACTTCAAAAAAAGTCTTATGGACAAGTCTTCTTATGGACAATACTTTCAAATCCCTGAGGGTAATAAAACCTGTTTAATGAATTAGGACTTGTAATAATTTGTACATGGACAAATGGGGGTGGTATAACTTTTGCGCCAAGATGGAAATACCAGAAGTGTAATGTGTTCTTGTGCTTGAAGGCACATCAGCAAAGCTTTGTAGCATATCACCAGACAAAGGGGATGTAATCCCCAAAAATTTGTGTTTTCAGGTGGTTTTGTTGCTCTAAGCTTTGAATTAGCAGCACTGAGTTTGAGTTTTACAGTAAATCGCCCAAATAAGTTTTATTTTTATGAATTTGTTATATATTCTAGGTGTTACCTTATAATAAAGTATCAATCATTTGATAGAGGCCTGTATTTAAAAACTTTGGGGTGGTGAGAAGAAAAAAAAAATAGATGGATAAAAATAAATTAAATAAAGTAAAGAATACATTAAAAATGCTAATAAATGTTTTCATTGCTTTTTTCTTGGTGTGGATCTTAAAATGTTAGAGCTGCTATCAGTGGCTTATTGGGGTCACCATGGTAACAACACCCGTGTCTGTCACTCCCTGACAGACAATGTAAAAGATGCAAACAGAAACTGAAAAATAAGCCTCAAACAAACAGTTGCTGTGCAAAAACTCTTGGTCAAATCTTACAAATTGTTGAATCATGAGCAGCAGAAGAATAATAGTTACAGGTATGATTTTTTATGTTTCTACATCATTTTATGTAGGGGATATGACAAGTTAAAAAGACCTTTCACTTTTGAAGAATATATTTTGGGCTCAACTATAACTGAACATGTGGAAGCTTGGGTGTGACCTTTGCACTCTGGGGGGATTTGAGATAAAAGCTTAAGGTCTATTGCAGTGAGAGACACACTGGGTAAAAGAAGACAAAAATGACTAAATTTTATGTATAATTTGCACATATAAAAAAAACAGTTGTTGAAGTAAAGAGTTTGTTTGCAAAGATTTTAAAATGTTTTGACAATTCAGAAGTTGGTGTCATTAACTGTCAGTTGAACATTAAATGAAAAAAGAAAAATCTCCAAAAGTCATGAAACTTAAACTGTGATTGTATAAAAATGGAGAAAGTTATCAAAATGCCAGTTCAGAGATGTAAAATCCCAACTTTCTGCAACCCATTAAAACTTTACATGATGTACCAGATAGCAAAAGATGTTAATTCAATGATGAATTATGGTCAAAAAGGTTGATTTTTGGTTAAGGTTGACGACTGATGGTGGATGAACCATCAAACAATCATCCAGTTCTAGCCAATTAATCAACGTTGGAAACATGTCATTGAATCAATGTTGTTTTGTGGTTGAATTCTAATGATTGAAATGCCAACTTCTAATCAATGTTGAATCAACGTATGCTGTCCACCCCCCCCCACCACCAGGTGAGAGCATTTGTCATTGGGCGGGGCTTTATCATGTTTTCAATTAGGCACCACATGTTGAGGACAGTGGGTTGTGATTTTTCTCTATACATTTTCTTACTTGTCTGTAAATATTATTACTAACTGTTTATGCATACTATGTCATCTCAAAAACCTCTACAAGTCACTATAAGCAGTGGAGCAATATTATTAGCAGTTCAGTGGATAGACGATATAAAACCATTAAGAACAATAATATGTTCAGATTCTAGCTTAGCACTAACCAGTTAAAATACAGTCATTCAGAAAGCCGACTAGATATTTTATTAGATATACAGCAATTATTGTTCAGAATTCAAATGATAGGATTAGAAGTTATATTTTATTGGGTACCAACACATATTGGGGTTGAGGGAAATTAAATAGTGGATAGAGTAGCAAAAATGGCAACGACAGGAGGAACCAACTTTAGTGTAACCACAAGTAAATCCGAGGGAAGCATAATTAAACAACTAAAGGGAAAGTGGCAGAAAAAATGGAATGAAGGGAAGAAAGGAAGATGGTTTTATAAGATTCAATAGAGTTTGAGAGATAACAGGAAGGAGATACAAAAGAGAAGATAAATTATTAACAAGATTGAGATTTGATCACACTGGACTCAAATATACACTATTTACAATAAGTAAACATGATACTGGAAAATGTCAATTTTGTGGAGAATTTGAAACAATAGAACATGTAATTTCAGTATGTAGAAGATATGAGATAGAGAGAAGGTTAATGTTGGAGAAATTTAGGGAAAATAAAGAAACATTTAAATTAAAACATATTACAGGGAGACTCAGAAAGTAAAAGTATTTAAATTTTAAACAAAATATGATTATTGATAATGAACATTTTGAACCACACCCCATTTCAGTAGGTGGCGGTAATGGGGCTGAAGACCACTCTAGAGAATTGGGACACACTATGCACTCAAACCCTTCAGTATGAACGTGCATTTGAAGGACACGAAGGTGGAACGAGGGTGCAAGTGTGAGTATTGGGACTGGGCCTCAGTTTGCTGCTGACTTGTTTGCCACCTGCTTCGGACTGTCCCCTGGAATTTAATTCTACTCTGAGCACTTTTGCAGTAAGTTTGGCGATGTTGGTACTGTGGACACCTTCCCCTGGTTAACTGGTCATTGATAACAGTGGCAGTATGACCCCCACCCTCTTGAAAGAAAGAAATTTAAAGATTGTAGAGATCTCTCAAAGTCATGGTGACACTTTCAGACCTCTGACATTGAACTGTGTGCTATCAATTGCCTTATCTGGTTATTTTAATCTCTGAAAAGGCATATGGCGTCGAGCTGTTATCACAAATGATATTTGTTGCCAAATCACCCACACCTGTTGCTCAGGGACAAGTTGCTGGCTGTCTTGACCTATGACTGTTTTCCTAAATAAAAATTAATATTAATGCGTTGTCGTCATTTTTAGAATTTTTGGAAATATGTTAATGAAGATAATTTTGAACATCATAATACCCATTGTCTGGCAACATTGTGTGTTTAACACCAGTACTAAATAAAGAAAAACTCAACTTTTCTAATGGGCTTCACATAGTAAATGGCTTTAGAAAAGTTGAAAATTATAAGGTCAAATGTACATAAATCAATATTGATTCCTTACCTTTGATTCAATATAAAATCAACACAAATGTACATGCAGATTACCATTTAGATGATGGTTGAATCATATTGATTCCTAACGTTGATTTGATGTAAAATAAACTAAAATGTGCATGTAGATCTAAATTTAGATGATGGTTGAATCAATATGGATATAGTATCAGTTATAGTTGAAAACCTAACATTGATTCAACATGTAAGTCACCAACCACTTTTTGTATAATTTAAATGTAAGGCTTCAACATGGATTCAATATTTCTGCCTAACCATATTTCAACGTTGACTCTCATATTTTGCTATTTGGGGTTTCTACTGTAAAATATGTCTGGGATGTAGAGCTTCAAAGAGGGCTGGGTTTTCTCTTCTGTTTTGCTAAAAAAAAAAAAAACGACTGCCATTTTTTATGCGTTGTTTTTTTTTTATTATTTTGTCTATATTGTGTAAAAGTAATAACACAAAACTCCCGGTTAAGACAAATTTTAACCCATAATTTGCATGTTCTATTTCAAAGCTCAGCAATGAGATACAGGACAAACCTTTTAATGGAATAGTAAAAGGGATGCTTCATTACTTGTACATTATCACCCTAATTTATATTTACTTACATTTGTAGGCGTTTCCATCTCCAAGAAGGCAGCAGTGACATAAGCAGTAAGTGTCAATTCGTCAGGCACCCCACCCTATACGGGAAAACAAGCTTCATTATCAGTGTGTCTGCCATTATTCAGGGACTATTTGTGAGTTTGATCAATGCTTAGACACATATTGCAAATTGTAATATTGTGTTTACTATATTGCACAAACTCTAAGAAAGTTTTCACCTTACCCTTATTTTGTCATTAAAGAGTTTTCCTGACACTTTGAAACAACCATTTTTAAGCTGTTGGCATTCCAGCCACTTCCTAGACTCCTCAATGATCCTTGGATCAATGTAGATGAAAGCCTGCGCTTTATAAAACGTTATCATCCCAAAGGCAGTGAGCCTAAAGAAAAGAAAACAAAGTTAGACATTTCTCTGATAAACATGGATGTCAAATATACAGAACTGTACAAGCTGATTTACACAAACAAAGGAAGCAGCGACTGGATTTCAACAACAGTATAAATAAATAGCAGTTGTTTAAAGTGCACAGGCCAGAAAAGCACAAGCATGTTAACCAAGTGCAGGGTCACATTATCAAGTGGTTTGGTTTTAATAGATTTCAAGTTTTGTTTAATGTGCTAACCCTAATGTTCACAAAGTCTATTGGTTTTATAGCTGATCTTCCACTACTGTAACAGGGCAGCTGTGAGAACAGTCATGCTGAAAGTGTTGCCTAATATCTGCCAAACGACTAATTATTGTTCCTGCCAGATATTTTGACACATCGCCAACAAAATACTTAGTTCAGAAAGTCTCAAGTCAAAAACCATGAATGATAGCCATGCCAAAAAGTGTATTCTGAAATATTTATTTGTATCACTATAGTATCTATAGTATTACAAATAAGAGCAAGACTTCATAAAATGAGGAAACTAACAGGTCAAAAGGAGCTGATTGTTTACTTTTGAGGAAAAAAAATATACATTATGACTACATCAGTGTTCCTGAAAAATCAGTATTACAGAAAATGTGCCATGTTCATCACAGGGCCCCCAGAAACAATACTTCCAGTCTTAATAGTTCACAGTTTGTTTCCTTAGACTGAGATTATTCAACTCACAACATTGATAACAATGATTAAAATTATTTTGACTGTTGAACCACAGTGCATTAAGATAATGTGACCTGTACCATCTCACAGCTATCACTGACAAAGTTTTGCCTTTTAGGTAAACAATATGCTATCATGAACTGCGCACAAGGCGGTTGTGTTTGTTTGATTGATCAAGAAAGTTCTTACCAAGTATTTCCTGGTCCTGACCCAAAAGTGCTGAATGCACCTTTTTTATCCTTGTAGATAAGCTGTCTCTGGTAGCCTGTACAAAAACAGAAACCAATAATAACATACACTGCACTTATTTATAAAGATTATTTTTTAGCTTGCTTTGTTAATTAGCTTATTAAATTTAATCTGTGGGTGCCCTGCTGGCTGCGCAGAAAGAAGAAATAAGATACAACAAAAGACTGACCAAACAGATAGCAGACGTTATGACTATAAACATACCTTGAGGCCTTGAAGTTTCCCCTATAACTATAGTAGTATACCAGACCTGCACTGTTTCAGTAGCAGTGTTAAGGCCCTAAACTTAAAACATTTGTTCTGCATTTTAAAACTGAGTGGGACTTGCCATTTGTCAAGAGGTAGGACCCCTTTTTTCTGGTTTCTTCCGAAAGAAGATGTGCATTCTGTAAGTAATGGAGGATGTCGGTATTCATTGCCATTAAAGCTATGTTTTGCTCCCCACATCCGTACGGCAGTTGCAGCAGTTGACCCAGGTACTTCAGGCGCTGGCTGAAGATGTCACCTGCGCAAAGACAGACACTTACTAAAGCTGATCCTGCGACTAAACAAAAAAATTATTGATTGATTATTTAGTTTAATCAAGTCAGTTCAAAAAATGTATTAATTTACCTGAAACTGAGACTTTGGCCTTGAGACATCCACCAATCACATTAGAAGGGATTTGTATAAAAGATCTCTTTCTCAAATGGTGTCCTGCACACACAATAAAAGTCCCCATAAGCACAGAAGCACACATAGAAAACACACACGGTAGTAGCTGACAGTCATTCCCAACACCAACTTTGAGTGCTAACTGATCCCATGAATTTTATGTTTAAAACTTGGTAATGCAAGACAGCAGACAATATGCATTCCTTCAAGGAATGTTACTTTCATTGGATTAAAAGAACTGTGGCAATGTAAAGTCACAAAATGACCTGAAATGTCTAAAAATTACCATTTTTAAAAAGAGCTTGATCAAATATGATAAATGTCCTGAAGTATAATTAAAAGTGAACTGACAACCTGTTCTAACATGCAGTGAACAACACCCCAACTAGCTTCTGACAATTAGGTCTTCTTTATAAAAAATGCATGAAAATACATTAACCATACTGACCTTTTGGGCAGAACAGCCAACTTTGTGTCTTTATTATCTCAATTCCCACGGCCTAACGGAGAGATTTGTAAGAGAATATTTACAGTGAGCTTCAGTGTTAACTTTATTAGTAAAAAAACTCTTACATGCAAGGACCACCCTTTCAGTGAAATGCATGTGTAAATATTTTGATGAATGTATTACTGTGTGATGCTGATGAGAAAAAAAAACTCTTGCAGTGTGACAAAGGCTTACAGTATGTAGTACTGTCATAAAATGTGTGACATATGTGGAGAAAAATCACTGAAGTCCTGCTGGCAGAGATGTCAGAAAAATGAAGCAGGGATTAAAGGATTGTAAGGACAATGGCTGACATCTCTATGGAACCCCCTTGGGATCAAGTTAAAAGTAAAGGTTGAGAAATTTGAGGTGATAGGAATATGTCCCAACAGTTTATTAAACCGTCTGTTTCTGAATATGTCTCTCAGTTTAGTTAAACTGTGTAGACAGATTTGCTAACAGATGTCATACTGTTGAAGAGCAAGCAATACGCCATCATTTGGGTTCAGTAACATTAAAAAAGCTTCTTATTATTAAATTCTTATTTCCAGGGTCACTAACTTCTAACCACTGATTTGCAAACATCACCTCCTGTCAAATGCTGAATAGCAGAAAATATACTACAGTTTACTTTTAAACAAAGCAAGTTATATTCTGGACTGGATGAGTGTTTAGGAACACTTTCTAATTGAACTTTCAATATTAAAAGGAGATATCAATGTTTGGTTTGTAAATATAGGTTAAGCTTGACTTACATGAAAAGATATTTGATATTGATATTAATAAGTATTATAGCATGATTTTGTGATTTGTTAACAATCCCTAAATCCTCGCCTTACTTCTGGCATGTTTCCCTCCGTTTCCCTGTCCACAACACCTGCTGCACTCAGAACACCAATGTTAATGTGAATCTATGCATATGGTTTACTAAACTGAGGAAACAGATTGTGAAGAAGTTTGTCTTGCAAGCTTTGAGAGCTATGAGGAGTTCAATTGTAATCACAGATCATGCTTTCTTGTACACTTATATGCACACCTCCGATCAGTTAGATGCTAATGGTAATTTATAGTTGTGAGTTGATCACCATGGTTAAAATTCAGTCATTGAGGCTAACGAAAGGGAGGTAGTGTGATCAAGAACCGGGCAGAGCACAGAAAGAAATTCAAGGTATATAAGTGTTTGTTTGTTTTTTACAACTATGCATTAGCTAGTCAGTAGCTTTTGGTGATCACAGGCTCCATGATTTGACCAGGGCCATTTCCATTAGCTGTGATTAGACCAAATGCCTACCCCAAAAAAGTGAGACCATGTTTTATACTGCAAGCATTGAAAACAAAAAGTAGCAGGTCTGCATTGAAGGTGTGCATAAATAGAAATAAAGAATAAAGCTGTATCTAAAGTGTGGAAAACTGTCCACACCATTATATTTCAAAACACCTAAGAGGTAAATTCGTTCATCTTGTTTTGGCACCGACCTTTACTGTAAGGGATCGTTTTACCACAACGATGTGACCTTTTTCTGGCACGTACACCTGTTGATCGCAACAAGGAGTCTGTGAAGGCACAGCCTCAGCAGTCAGAACCACATTCACATCCCCTAGAAAAGATCAGCAACAAGTCACTTTTTCAGCTCTTGTAAATTCTCCAAGCATGAAAGCCTTCTGTACTGATGTGAAGATGAAATGGTGATTGTGAAGAAGATTACACAGCTATTCCTTCCCTCTACCAGTTACAAAAAGTCTGACACTCACCAATGACTGAGGGAGTGAAAATCCAGCGGATTTTCTTGTGCTTGCCAGCACAAAGGCAAAAGGTAAACTGGTCAT
The DNA here is from genome assembly GCF_001649575.2 of Kryptolebias marmoratus. Taxonomy (NCBI): domain Eukaryota; kingdom Metazoa; phylum Chordata; class Actinopteri; order Cyprinodontiformes; family Rivulidae; genus Kryptolebias; species Kryptolebias marmoratus. The sequence continues at coordinate 30,329,774 of NC_051431.1, read as the reverse complement.
TAGCCTGGGTAGTAAGGATGAAGTCTGAGGAGGCAGATGGAGTCACTTTGACCTGTACATAAGAAACAAGATTACAGTTATCAAAGCTCTGCAAAAACACTGCTACAAATAAAAGCCTATCTACATTTTGATTATAGGGTGACATTAAGTTCTTTAAATCAAACTTCATTGTTATCATCCACAACCATGAAAATTGGGACCTAGTGTGTGTACTAGTTTTTATGACCGTTTTGGGACATTTTTTGGTTTTAGGACCTTTACTGCTCCTGAAAAAGTAGGTGTGCATGCGAGAAGTCTTTTTTGGGGACCAAAGACTGGTCCTAATATAGTGGAATGCCATTTTTGGGTTGTCGTTAGGGCTAAGGTGTGCATTGAGTTTAGATTAGGTTTAGGCTACAGAAATTAATGGAAGTCAATACATGATTCTAATAAGGATAGAAATACAAACTTGTGTTTGTGTTTATTTGTCCAAACCACTGGACTAATTTTAATGAAACTCTCAGAAAGTAATCATTGGCTGTAGATTTACAACTGATTAATTTTTTGAGTCAATCCAATTCAAGATGAGCTAAAATTTGGTGTGGTGGAAGCCAAGAGTTTTTCCTATCACATACTCTGAGTGCTAACTAGTTATTTAAAAATTTGGCATGCAAGGTGGTGGGTGACATGCATTCCTTTAATGAATACAAAATTTGTTTTGTTAGGATTTTGTTTTGTTTTAGTTCTTCTCCTGGCTTAACTTCATAACTGTTTAAGTTTTGTTTATTCCCATTAGTTTAGCTAGTGTCACTCCTGGTTTCCCTTGTTGTTTGTCATCACTTGGTGTTATTTAATTTCCTCAGGATGCTAACTTTCAAGTTTCTCATACTCATTGCTAGATCCTTGTTTTTAATTTTCTTCTTAGCCTGATCATGTTTATAGTTCATTACTGTGGCAAATTTACTTTGGGTTTTGTTGCATACAAGTTTTCTTATTATTACCCTGCCCCTCATTTACTGAAATTAAGTCATTCAGTAAATATTCCACAACTTATAAAGCACTTTTTTGACCTCTCCATGTTCTTTACAGAGCATCTTATTTACTCATTCATACAGTGTGGGCATATTTTTATTATATATATATATATATATATATATATATATATATATATATATATATATATATATATATATTTTTTTTTATGCACACACACACACACTATATGTAGCACTTTTTTTAAAATATATTCTCACTAGACCGATAAGAGTATAGGTGGACAGTGGATGTACAGGATCTTGTTCAAGGACACTTCTGCATAAAAGTTACTAATTCATTTACTATCTGTGCCTGCTCAATCCTTTTTATGATCTCAGGGAGCTGGTGCTTAACTCCAAGAGTCAACAGACGAGAGGTGGAATACTTCAGCAGGGCCGACGCAGTGACACACAAGACAAACAACCATGCAAGTACAAACAAACACATTTCTAAGGTCAATTTAGAATATCCAGTTAACCTAACATGCATATTTTTGGACTGTGGGAATTGTAATACCCAGAAATGCACATATCACCCGCCACCTTTCACACCAGTTTTGAACTAAGAACATTTTATGATGTGAAAAGAGTTGCAGCCATTTTGGTCAAACTTTGAAAACTTTGAACATTATGCACAATCTCATGCAATCATGAGATGTCATGCTCATAGTGTTGTGAATGACTTTCAGCTACTACCACATCAAATTTTAGCACAATATCTGAAAATTTGAATGAATTATAGTCATTTTTGTGCTTTCTAAGGTCAGCTGGCTGTGGTGGCCGTCCTAAATTGGGTTGGGCCCAAAAATTAAATCAGTTGTAGATGATCCAGCGACAAAAAATAAAAACACACTCATACAGACATTTAAATCACATTATTGCTGCTTTGCCCTTGGCGTCAAGCAATAAATATTCAGTAGTGGTAATGGTGGAATAATCACTACAAACAAACAATAAATTATCACTATTTAATGGCAGGTGTCACTGTTTTCTTGTTCAGTTAAAAAACAGAAATGGGTTTAATGACTAGAAGAACCTCTGACATTGCAAGGAGAGAAGTTGCGTTTAACAATTTTTGTCTAAAGTAAAGCCAGATTTGTTAGGCGAAGTATACAAAGTACTATAGGAAAACCTTTTTGTATATACACACACTAATATAATATAGGTTTGTTTACAAAATATAAAGTAACCAATGTTACGAATTTCAATATTAGCATGTTTCTATGCTCAAATAAAGTCATCCATTACCTTGATGCAGGTCTGCAGGTGGTTGATGACTTTTGCCTTCAGTATAAGACTCTCCCCCAGCACGAGAGTGCTGGTCAGGGTGAAATCAAGCGAAAATGGCCGGAAGACACTTAATAATATGCGAGGAGCCAAACCGAAAGAGTGAGGGGACAAACAGTAAATCTCTGTTTCCCAGGTATTCATGGTCTCTGGGACAGTGTAGGACACACAGGTTTTCCCATGCTCTCTGGAACAGCAAATACACACACTGTGTCATGCAGAGGGTACAATGTTCTGACACAACTCAGACTAATCAAACAGAAACACTGTAAGTACATGACTAGATCTAAAATAATTTTACAAGAATTTGTTACACCATTAACACATTTTTATCTGTAATCACTAATTCAGCAGATTTGTTTATTTACAGGCATGGAGAAAAATGTCCACCCTTTTTCAAGTCTAGGGTTTTACGTATCAGGACCTAATGAAAATGTTCAGGTCTTTACCAGGTTTAAAAATTATTCAAATCTAGCCTCAGGTGTACAAAAACACACCACAGATCCCATCATGTCAGTATTTAGTGAACAAAAATTAAGCTAAAATGAAAAAGATGTGTCTGAAGAACTAAGTCCAAACTAATCCAGCAGTTTTAGAACCTCCTTTAACAGCAAGGATGCTGCGTTTCACTTACCTCAGAAGTTGGAACTCAGTTCTGTCAGGAAAGGTGGTGAAGACGGAGGCAAACCCAGAGCGCTGACTCATTGTAAAAAATAGAAACTAATTTATTAAACTAAAGAAACAAACGAAAACCAAAAAGCTGACGTGGCAGCGAACAGACAAGAACTAAAATAAAGACATAAACAGAACAGAACTCTGAGGACAGGAACACGGAGCAAAGCAGCAACAAGCAAGGAAACATCAAACTAACAACAAACATCAAACAAACCTTAGACAATGGACCAGCGAGGCATGGAGAGAAATGACCGGGTTTTAAAGACTGGGGATAACAAGGTGAGTGGGAACAGGTGGAATGATTGCTGAGTCGGGACAGGTGAAGATGGGCGTGTCTGACAGAGAAGTGAATGACTGGGGGAGAGTGAAAATGAACATAAATATGAGACAAAAACGAAAAGTACAACCAAATAACACAAAAGAAACAAAACAAAAACCAAAGAACTAAAATCAAAATAAAACAAAAACAAAACCCAGAAAAAAGCCAAATCACCACAAGTTCTGGGAACAACATTAAACCTGACTTTACCGTGTTCCAGTTGCATCTTGGAAAATCAGTAGGATTTGCTAACAGTTGTGCTGTGCCAAGGCTAACTACTCTTGGCAACACAAGGCAATAACAATGGATTTATCTGTTTTCTGTGATGCCAAACAAACCTCTACTAACACCAGTATTACTGACTATAAAGTACTGTGTGTGACTGGATTACTGAGATGCATATTAACAAAAGATTAAAATGAAAAGTTTATTACTGAAGCTCTCACAACTTGTTATGTCAGGCACATTGGACATACATTTGATAAACAGCTCCTGGCTACTACTTTCCCTCTTAAATATTGTGGATGCAGCAAAGACTTAGTTTTTCAACAAATAGCTTTTACATTTTGGCTTCTTTTTGTTGAATAAAAAATGACATGATGAAATCTGTCATGGGTTTTTGTACATTTAAAGTTTGATTTGAAAAATTTTGGAACCTGATAAAGAACAGATTATTTTTGTTATGTCTTGATACACAAAACTGTAAAACTAAAAAAATATGTTTTCTTATTAAAATTTTGGAATATATATATATATATATATATATATATATATATATTTTAATACCGTTTATGTATAGAGATATAAAATAGGTTATCAAACCAACTGCATAAAAATGTTCACATTTCAAAATCATCACATTCATTTGATAGAAAAACTCACCCAACTTCCACCAGCTCAAATATCCAAGTCTCTGTAGAAAGTGTGTGTACCGGTTCAAGACGTTCCTCATCAAAACATGTATATGGGATTCTTCCAGGATCGGGAATATCATCTAAATCCAGTATTTTTTTCTCTTGCTTCTTCTGTTTGTTTTTTCTCAACCAGAAAGCTAAAAAAATGAGTAAAGTTAAAGACAATAATTGTGTTTCAGTCTGTGATATTTGAAAAAAAAAAAAAAAAAAAAACGGGACTAAAAACCTTGTTGGTATCTTTTTCCATTCATCCTGAGGCAAGTGGGATTTTGGATTTCCAAGTTTGTAATCAGCTGCATTCCTGCATTCTTGGTAAAGCAAACATGCAAAAACAACAAAAAGGTTCAGTACTGGCACAACAGCAGGACTATCAAAACAACCCTAATTTGGACTTTAGGGAATATATTATGCATACCTCAAAAACTGCATAGGCATCATTTCTTTCTTGATTTGTTACAGCTAAAGCAGCATGTCTCTTTGGTCTCACATGCATGCACTCAAGGGGATCTTCAAGCTCTGATGGGATAGAGTTTGTTTTCTTGAAAGGCAGCAAATCTAATATCTGCAGGAAAAAAAAATTGGTAAGTTGTGACAGCTAGGCAAAATGAGCTAAAACATTGCTCTTTTATCTCAAAACATGCATTCTTAAGAGATGTTTATAAAGCATTTTGCATCACCCAATGCTGAAAGAAAAAAATGGGCGATAATGTTTTTGCCTCTCATGAAGCACTGGACAGATTTAATGAAAACTTGCAGAAAGTAATCACTAGATGTGCATCTACAAGTGATTACATTTTAACATCAACATGATTCAAGATGTCTGCCACAGCCAACTGAACACAAAAACCTTAAGAACTTTTTTTTTCGTGCCAGAGTAAAATCATTTTATGTTGAGAAATGAGCTATGTTGAGAATGTACCTGTTTTGGTTAAACCTTGACAACAATGTTAGTGCAATCTCATGTGATAGTGCCAGATGTCAGGCTCAGAATGTGTGTTAAGTATACCACATCAAATTTTAGCTCAGTAGCTGTAAACTGACTGAGTTAAAACCATTTTGTGTTGGCTAAGGTCAATTAGCTGTGGATACCATCTTGAATTGGACAAACTCCAAAAGTTAACCAGTTTACAGGTTTTACTTTCCCAAAGTTTCATTAAAATCTGTCTATTGTATAAGATATTTTGCTGACAGACAGAAATACGATCATACAGACTCGGGCAAAACATTATAGTCCATCTATGCTTTTCACCAGTAGGCAGTAATAATGGTGAGGTTCTTGAAGCTAATGTTGTGCATATGTTTGTTTGTCACTGGCCTTAAAACTCACCTTATCTGCATCCAGAATCTTTCCTGAAGACCTCTTGAGGACATTCAGTTCAACAAGACTCACTCCACATAGAGAAATAGGTTCAGCCTTCACACACAGTTTGGTCTCCCCTCCAGGCAAAGCTGGAGATGGTGAAAACTTTGCATTTGCCTGAAATGCATAGAAAACACATCAGAGAAGACGTACCCTGAGTAGTTGCCAGTGTAACACAAATGAGAACCTATGATCAACCATTTTATATGGTAATGTTAAAGTTGCAACTGAACTAAGCATTAACATTATCATTTAACCCCGTTAAGTTAAAATTAACTTGTAGCAGTACACAATACAACCCAATATGTACCCAGAATGTACCTGGTACATACCACCTGGTACTTACAGGGTACTTAACCTGATATGTAAAGACTTCGTACCTGGTATCTGTTACCTATGGAGTACGAACATTGTACATACATGGCACTTACAAGATACATACCTAATACCTATGGTGATCAAGCTATATTACAAAGTGACCTGTTACCTTATACTTACAGGATACTCTTACCATGTACATACCTGGTATTTACCCAGTACTTACAGGGTACGTACTTAGTACTTACAGGGTCCTTACCTAATATGTACTGGTATGTACGTGGTAGTTACAGGGTACAAACTTGGTCCTTACCTGATACATACCTTGTACTTATAAACTACAGATCTAGTATTTATCAAGTATGTACCTGGTAAGTGTCAGGTATGTACCTAGGACCTACAGGGACCAGGCTGTAATATGAAGTGACATTTACCTTTGAACTCACAGGGTAAGTACCTGGTATGTAATAAGTAAATACCAGGTACGTAATCAGTACGTACCAGGCTGTATAATATAGTGCTACCAATTAACTTTGTCAAGGTTGCCAAAAACTGACATGCTTTACAATGAACACAAATAAGTAGGCACTGGAAGGTTTGTACATCACATTTAGAGTAACTTCAACTAACCGGATTTTTGAAGCATTTCTCGGTGGGAAACTTAGCACTGTGGGCGAGCACTTTGTCACATCTGAGAACGACATATGCTACAACCTGTATATATGGTGTGAAGTCTGGTTTCACTCTTATTGTGATGAAGAATTGTCCATTATTCACTGAAACAGGAAGCAAATCATCAATTGTATTGAATAGCAAATATTTTTCAACAGTCATCATCCATCCATACCTTTAAGTTTCAGTAAAACCAATAAAAGTTAATGTAACCATATGATGTCAGAGTCAAACGCAGTTTTTACAAACCTGGAGAGGTGAGATGAAAGTCTTTATGTCCCTGGGAAATGATGACTCCTCTGCTTAAAATCTAAGGAGTTTGAAAGATTACAGTTATTGAAAGCTGTAGCATGATATTTGATTTTTTCTTTGTGTGTGTGTGTGGGGGGGGGGTTCATTTTCTCACAATATAATAGTTTTTTAAAATATGCCTTTATAGTTTTATAGATGGGCTTACTTGATTTGTTAAAGTTTTTATCTAACTACAAACTCTGGATTCACTGAAGCTAAAAGTATCCCATAAATACCAATAAGAAGATGGATCAGTGGTTTTCAACATTTTTCATATGAGTACCACCTTCAAAATTACTAAGCTCTCACCCTTATGATAAACATCAAAACTAGTATTACAGCATGTTTTACAAAATTAAGCAAACTGACCAGCCTACTTGAAAGCTGATGGCTAATATGCAAAATTAGAATACACTGAATTGGAATTATAACTGGATTTTATGATTTTGGATTTGCTGAGGACACGTGTCAAACTCTTCGAGGGCCGCTCTCCTGCCTGTTTTAAACACATTCTTGCTTTAAAACACCTCAGTTAAATAAATGACTTGTAAATATTCTACTGGAGAACCTGATGATTTGGTGAGGAGGTGATTAAACCATTTGAATCAGGTGTGTTGGAGCAGAAAAACCTAAAACTCCCAGGACAGCGGCCCTTGAGGCCTGGAGTTTCACACCCCTAACTTAGGACAAACCTGACTGAATCGGGTTATATTTTGATTTAGTCACACAGTATTTATTTTAACGGAATTATAATTTTATTTTATTGCATTTAGTTGGACTGTATTGGCTTGGAATTAAACTGAACTTTCCTTCTCTATATAGTGTTGAGAAGGATTCTGTTGTGAACCTGAGCTAAATGAATAAAGTGAAAGTATCTAAATTAAAGAAATAAATAAGTCTGGCCAATGACACCAAAGGTATCAAACAAGTCATACGTGTCAATACCTTACATAGTAACCCCATTGTTTACACTGGAGTTTCTATTTCTCATATAGTTTATTGAAATAAAGCCTTGATGATTGTCTTTACTGTTATTTAGTGAAAAAGTTTCACCCACTTATGATGAGTTGTTTGTTACTTTCTAAAGAAAGCATGTTCCTTGCAGAATTCTCAGGGTAACATTCCTATCAGAGTCATTTAGTAGTCACTGGTATTTCAGTAGTTTGGAAAACATCTTTTCCACTGTTCATTCTCTCTTGGAACAAAGCTGGAAACAACTCACCAGAAATACTATTTGCACAGGATTGTTGGTCTGCTGTCTTAAACTATACTCAATGGTGATTTCTTCTTGTTCTCCGCAGCGAAGTGGACTAGTATATGGAAGTATCCTCAGGAATCCGGCTGATAAACGACCAAGACCAGATGCATACACTCTGAACTTTGCAGGCTCATAGAAAGCAATCTTTTTCATTTCACGGCGCTCCAGTTTTGGTGTGTGACTCACCTATTATTTACACAAAAAATGAAAAATAAAACAAACTAATGAAAATGGCATATTGGCAAAAAGTTCAGTGAGAATGCTGAGCTGAATTACTGCTGAACTGTGTTAAAGAAGCTAAAATTTAATTGTAAAAGTTAAAACAAGCAGAACTTGGCCATAGCCATAGCATTAATAAAAATTTAAAAATTTGTGTGATCTGGATATATATATATATATATATATATATATATATATATATATATGAATGGTTAAAAATAGCACAAAGATGCAGAAAAAGTTTGCAAAAAACTTGAGAAAGGAAAACTAAATGATGTTGTGATATATGATCTAAAAGAACACTTCAATACACTTTTGCATAATATCATGTTGGATAATTTCAGCATAATAACAGAAAACCGATTTAACATTTTGACAAATGTTAAAACACTTGTTTTAGGGCTACCATTTTTTACTTACACGGACAAGGACATCGCCTCTTAATTTGTGTGTATTAATGGAAAAGTCGGCAACGCCATCCTCATTAGTTGTGACAGCTTGTACCTCATACCCCCTTTCACCACATAACAGGTACAGAGATAACTGAGGAACAGGCTTGCCATCGTAATCAACTGCTTTAACCTGTTAAAAACACAATACAGATTCAATAAGAATGCATGTGACTTGAAATGTCTTGTTTTTGCCACAGCTCAACATGACACGCTTACTTTTCCAACCAGTTCTGTGCCATGGGTGTAAGTCTTAGGGATTTCAACAAAAGACAGTCTTCCTATGAGATATGTTATCTTCATTCTCTCCCACTGTGTGTGTGAAACACCTGAGTATAAAAGAGGTCTTCGTATTACAACATGTAACTCAAACAGTTCCCCAGTATAACAGTGCCCCGTCTATTACAGGTATGGATATATTAAAACAACAACAAAAGCTTACATGACAACTTGTCATCCACTGTGGCACTGACATCCAGTACATCCAACAAAGCCTTTGAGTCAATTCTGGTGAAGGATGACATCTTAAAGGTGAACGTGGCACAGCCTTTGTTGTCTGCCTTTAATGAACAATATAAAAAACACAAGCATAAAGAAATACATGAAACTCTCAAAACATAATCATTGAGTACCTGTCCACAACTGATTACCTTTTGCAGTCAACCCAATTTAAGATGGCCACCACAGCCACAACTTCAAAAACACAAAAATGGCTATAACTCAGCTAGTTTTATAGAAACTAAGCTAAAATTTGGTGTGGTAGTAGCTCATCCATCATAGATACTCACACATACTCACAATATCGCATAATATCACCTAAGATCGCACATAATGTCACCTACAAGGTTTGACCAAAATGGCTAATCTCCATTCTTTTTTCCTGCAAGATCATTTTAGTATAAAACTCTGGCTTGAAAGGCAGGAGGCGATATGCATTCTTTTTAGGAATGCTATATCTTTAATTTAACGTATGAAATAAACTTTGGTTGAGTAAATGATCTGAAGAACTGAACAGATGTATATAGATTTAGTCTGTATGTGTTCTGTATATTTTGGATTTAAGCTGAACTGTTATTTGTTCAGTGGACTGAGATAACTTCTGTTGTAATATAGTGCTGTGTACTTAAAACTGATTAAAACATGTAATTAGCTGCATACATTCTGTGTGACATATTGTTGTCATCTACCTGAATACTGTTTCTGCACAGAGATGAGACAGTGACCATAGAAACTACCTCTTTTTGTTTTGTCTTGCATAGAGAAGTCAAGCTGATTTCCTTAGAGTTTTTCTGGATGAGCGCAGGTGTACAGGACTGATAGTTTTTCAGAGGGCGGCAGACCCTCACTTTAATATCTCCTTTCACAGGCTTTCCATGTTTGTACCTAAAAAAAGGTCATTCACTCATTAAAACAAAACCCAACTCAAATGTGTACAAATCACAATCTGTCTTTTGTCAATAACTTTTACTTACATTCCACATGCTTTAACCTCAAATGAATTTTGTCCAACACTAACTTCTTTACTTATAGTTACATGGATGTCAAATTTAGGCAAATCTGAAAAAACACATGCACATTATCATTTATATGTGATCACAAAGAGACAAAGAAGAAGGTTTAAAAAAGAATTGATCTAACTTACCATACTTTTGCACCTTGAAGCTGTGATAAAAGATTTCTCCACCTTGTTGCACAACAATTCGGTAGAATCCTTCAAGGGCCTCAGAGTTTAAAGAGTAAGACAGCTGTAATATTCTGCTGCTCGATGTTTCATTTGCCCACGCTCCAATCTTGTTATTGTGAGGATCCTGTTCCATAAGATAAGTAAGTTAGTGTGTGAGATACTCAGTAATATCTTCAAAAATCATAAAACCTAATCTGTGACTTTTGTAAAAACTGTAAAAAGTATCAAAATGTCATTTCAGACATTCTGTAAATTCAACGTTCTGTGACCTGTTTAAACTTTGAATGATGTGAGGTATGTCTGAGCCGTAGAGCTTCAAAAAGGGCGGGGTATTCTCACTTGTTTCAACAAAACGTCATTGTGAATAGCAAAAATGAAAAAAAAACATTTTCATCAAAACCAAAGAATAACAAGCATATAGCAATTAGGCTTCTTCAGTGGTTGTGCACTGATATTCTTAACTAGTCACAACTCAATCAGAGGAGTTGGTGCAGACAAAATTATGTTTGCACAAAGATCTCAAAGTCAGCACAAAACTGTTACACTTTGATTTCATTTTTCACTATAATCGTTAGGATTTCACGTTTAATTAATTATATTCGTACCTAAAGAAGCTCATTTAAAAACAAACAAACAAAATATGGTGTTTGTACGTGCTGCATATTTCCTGTAAACTCTGGAAGTCCTAATGTGTCACTGTGAATAAAAAATCTATTGTGTTCACACAGTGTTGTTCATTTTTACACAGAGCTTAGAACAAACTAAAATGAATAAAACATACAAATGGTTTGTGGAAATGTTCTTACCTTGATTTTAATCGTGTACTGGAAATAAAGGAGAGAAAAGACAAAGTTGAAGAAGCTTTGTGGTATTTTACATGAACAACTCAGATTTCCTTCAAGGTTTTAATCATTTAAAACAGACTCTGTCAATTAGATCAGTTTTTAAAGATTATTTATAAAGTTTTGTACATTCACTGTTTGATTTAACTTTTAATAACTGGCTCTTTATAATGTATGTGAATGTTCCCTGAGATGACTTTTGTTGTGACCTGGCACTATATAAAAAAACTGAATTGAACTGATGTTTTTGTCCTCCACTGAAGGTGAAGCAGTGTCTTCTGTCTTCTTCTTCTTGCTCGTGTCTGTGTGAGTGTGTATTTTAATGTGAGTGGAGTTAATCGAATTCAATATGGCCACCACAGCTAATCAACCTTAGCTAGCACAATAAAGGTTATAACTCAGTCATTTTTAAAGATGTTGAGCTAAACTTTCATTTTGTAGTAGGTGAGACTCATCCTCAACCCATTCTCTCAGAGCTAATGCAAACTCTCACAATATCGCACATAAAATCATTGAAAGGTTAGACCAAAGCAGCTAAATGTTGTCATCACTCATCATAAAATGATTTTAGTCTAAAGCTGTGGGATGAAAGGGGGTGGTTGTGATCCATTCCTTCAAGGCATGCTATGCCTTTATTATGTGAACAGTTTTTTTGTTGCAACAGTTTTGCAAAGTGACAGGTCTGCCTAGAAAAGGGCCCTTGATTTGGAAGCGAGTTTTCAGCAGTAAAATCCAAACCGCTGCAAAGTCATATTGATCATGAAGAAGTAGCAAAAACAGGGGAACAAGTTGAAATGCTCACCAAGCCATCGGCAGGTTTCAACTTTGAGTTGAGTGTGACCACCCTGAATTGCACTAAGAAAAAAAAAAAAAACATTACATGAAGTTTTTTGTTTTGACAGTTTACTGCTGTGAGATATCTATATTCTTTTTCCTGTGCCATCCTCTTTTGTTTGGCTTAAATAAGTGTTTTCTTCAAGTAAAAATCAGCTTTACTATATTTTCACAATATCTCACAGCAAGAGCTGTATCCAGACACTCAACCATATTTTGTCCAATACAAACATTTTCCAAAATAATGCTTAACATACAAGTCATTGTTTCAATTTTATAAAGAACCTAACACAAATTTCTATAGTCTTATTTAAAATGTCTATTACACTGCAAATATTAGCTAAAAAAGAATACTGGCTTTTTAATGTTCATTTTTGTAAAAAGCAATAATGTTTTTTTCTCTGTGCGTGTGTCGGCGTGTTTAGTTAATTCGTCCCATCAGCAAAATATTGCATGAACCAATGGACACATTTTAATGAAACTCTTAGAAAGTAATCATTAAGTATACATCTATGACTCTCTAACTTTTAGAGTCAATCTAAGTCAAGATGGCTGCCACTGCCAACTGACCTTAGGGGACACAAAAATGGTTATAACTTAGTTCATTTTAAAGATATTGAGCTAAATTTGGTGTGGTTATAGCTGAAAGTCATTCACAACACACACTACAAGCTCTGCACAATCTACAATATATTTGCCTAAAACTTTTCCATGAACTGTTAGAGTCAACACTGCTTGTGTGCATATCTAATGAACTACTGGATGGATTTTAGTGAAGCTCTCAGTTTGCTATCATTGCTGTACATCTACATTGCATTAACATTTGGAGTTAACCAAATTCAAGATGGCCACTGCAACTAATCAGTTGAATACAAAAATGGCTCAGTCAATTTTACAGACATTGAGCTAAGTTTGATGTGGTAGTAGTTCAGAGTGACAGATGACATACTTACAGCGCTAACAGATCACGTGAGATCTCACACTATTGGCCACAACTTTGTTGATGATTTTAGTTTAAAACTTTAAAACATGGTGGACGATTGATTTCCTGAGGGCATGCTAGGCTTTTAATTTCAGACACTTTTTTAATCACTACATTAGGTGGAGCTTTTCACTGCTCCCTTCAATCATCCCTGATCATCAGCTCATAGTTACCTGTCTGTCCAGGGTTGTAGATTGGTTTATCTGTTTGGATGAAGGTTCTCGGGTTCAAAACTTTGATCAGAACTTTTTTGACTTCTCTGGAGTAAAATCCGTGACTTATCACTTCCACCTTAAATTTCTGCACCTCGTCTTTTGGGACCAAAGGAACCTGTACAAAGGGATGTTTTACAGACAACAGAGAAGAAAGACATTAGACTTTATCAGAAGAAAAATCAGAGTCATGTTGTATTTAAAAGCATTATTTTATGTTTTTATAAAACATGACTCAAGTTATGAAAGGCATATTTGTGTATTTGCTGAACTGCTCAGATAATTGTGTTGTTTTTTTACTTTTCTGTAAATTTTTGGTAATCTTACTATTTGGCATACACTGTGCTATTTTAAAATTTTGCTCTTAGCTTTCTGCTCCTTTTAACTTTGAGCTAGCCTTTAGCTACTTTTAGCTTATAGCTAGTGCTCTATTCCTTTTAGCTGTAATACTTACAGATTCTTTAGCAAATTTCAGCAGTCATTCAGCACTCAGCATTCACACTGCATTTTCACAGAAAGTTTCGTCTGCTTTCTGTTAACTATGAGAAAACAGGTACTGACCATAAACAGGTAGCATTTATGAAACCCAATGCTGGTTCCTTTCCTCAGCAGAACCTTGTCGCTTTCCTCGGCCTTCAGAGTGACAGTCAGGGTCACATGGTGGCTGGGCTGAGAGAGGCTCACACAAAACACAGCCTTAGACCCAGCTTCAAGAACTGCAGGAAGGCTCACCAGATAATGCCTGAAAACACACAGATGCTCCCTCAGTGGTCCTAACAAACCAACATAATGTTGTAGAACAGCTGAACATTTTCCACCCAAACATGAACACTTAAACTTACACTGGACAGGTATGATCTTCAGAAGACGCTGCTCCGCCCACATACATCCCATACAGGAAGGCACATAGTGTCCACATCTGAATCCAGAGATGACCCATGGCTGACTGTGACTGTTCCTCAGAAACAGTCTCTATTAAATAGGCTGCACATAACAGAAACTCCACCCATCCACACCCATACAGCACACACCTACAGTACAGCTGTCACCGGGCCACACCTTCTGTTTCTTCCCCAATCAGTTCACAAGTTACTCCTGAAAAAACTGATGAATAAACTAGTTTTAATCCAACATTGACAATTAAACATAAGCACAACTCCACAGTTTATTTCTGTTTCCCCTCAGCCAGATCAAAAATTAAGATTTTTCTAAAAATAATCATCACTACAGGTCTCACTGACTTTCACTTTGACACAAGGGAGATGGGTAACAACAACCTAAGCTAAAAAAGTGACCAAAAAACAACAAAGAATGACAATAATTAGAACTACAAACCAGGTAATGTTTAATTACCTCTTTTAAAGAGTGTAATTTACCAAGAAAGGGCAACATTAGAAACATTAAGGTAACATTAGAAATTAAAGGCCTAGCATTCCTTGAAGGAATGTATATCACCTACTGCCTTTCATGGCAGAGTTTTAAACTAAGATCATCCTGTGATGAGAGAACTGAAGCCATTCTAGCCGCTGCAGCCATTTTGGTTAAACCTTGAAAATAACATTATGACCAGTCGTGCACAATATCATGAGATGTTACATTAAGTATGTGTACCTACCACATCAAATTTTAGCTCAATATCTGTAAAATTGAAAGCGTTATAGGCATTTTAGTGTTGGCTAACTTTGATTAGCTGTGGCAGCCATCTTGGATTAGACTGACTCCAAAAGATAAGTATTTCTAGATGGACATCTATTGATTATTTCAGGGAAGTTTAATTGAAATCCATCCTGTGGCTCATGAGATATTTTGCTAACAGACAAACACAATTTACAACAAAAACATTTGTGTCCACCTTTGTCCTTTGGCAACAGGCAATCATGAATTACCAACAGAGAAAGTCTTATTGTATGGCCTTTAAACTCCAAATACTAATTCTTGATTCTGCACAAGAAAGCAAAAAAGTTGGTTTCTATGATGTTTTTGGCACCAAAAACAAAGTTTTTTTTTTGTAAAATTATAAAACGTATTAATATGGTTGTGGATACAATAGTTTGAAGAGTCAAAAGTTGCTACACAGATGCATTGTTTGCTCAGGGAGGTTTATTTTATAACCTCAACAATTTGTTTGTTAAAAATAAAACTTTTTCTTTTGGTTGCTTTTAAATTGTTATTAATTATAATATTTAGCATCGACCTGGATCTGGACCAGGGTTTGTCCTCTGTATCACCTAACAACCTCGACTTGCTATGATAAGAGCTCAGCATCTGTACAGAACAGACACAATAAAACTATCAGGGACTATCTGAAACCAACACATTCAGCTCCAGAACATGAACTAGCTGGAGGAACAACAAGGGAATCAAATTTTAATCTGAGCAGCTGATACAGGAACAAGGAAAGTGCTGGATGAATGCAGAGCCAATCAGCTGCTCCAAACCTGCATATCAGCAACTAATATCAGAATGTAGCAGCTATCATTATCAAACAAAAAAATAAAAATAAAACAAAACATGTTGTCTGACAAGGAGGGAAACTGACATCTTCAGTTTGTAACTAATATGAAAATATCCATGCTAACTGGATATAAGGAGAGACCGCAGCATCAGCTGCTCAAACGTTCCCTTTATGTCAGACAAAATGAGTCAAACTAGAAAAATTAGAGGCTTAGCTTTCCATGAAGAAATTTTAGCACCCATCACCTTTAATTTCACAGTATTAGATTAAGATCATCTGTAGAGCTGTAACAGTGTTGGTTAAACCTTCAAAATGACGTCATACATAATTGAGAAATATCAGTATGTGGTAAAGGACTCTCAGCTACTACCACTCCAAATTTAAGGTCAATATCTGTAAAACTGACTGAGTTAGAGCTATTTTTATGGGCTAATGTCAATTAGTTGTGGTAGCCATTGTAAACTGGGCTGATTCCAAAAGTTATTCAATTGTAGAAGTACTGTATATTCAGTGATTAACTTCCGAAAGTTTCACTGAACCAGTGATTTATGAGATATTTTGCTAACAGATGAACAGGATTGATTCTAACAATTAATACTAACGTTTTAAGCAAAGATTTTGCACAACAACTAACACTTGGAGTTTGGGTTACAAATAAGTCTCAGCTACAATCACACCAAATTTTAGTTCAATATCTGTAAGATCTATGACCATTTAGTGTTTTTTTATGGTCAGTTGGTTGTGGTAGCCATCTTAAATTGGGTTGACTCCAAAAGCTAAACAGTTATAGATGTACATTGAGTGATTATTTTAAATCTGTCCAATGGATCATGAATTTTTTTTGCTAACAGATGGAGTTGACTGCTAATAGTTAATGGCAACATTTTAAACCACAATCTTACACAATGTTAGCACTCAGAATATATTATGTGTTGGGGAACTGTCTTGAATATTATCACACCAAACATTCAGTCAATATCCTTAAAAGTGACCCTTCTTGAGATATTTGAAGGTCAGTGGTTGTGGCAGCTATCTTGTATTTGGCTGACTCCAACAGTAAATCTTCTGCAAACGTCAATAAAATATGTCCAGTGATTTATGAGAAAATTTGGTGACAACTAGACGCACGTACACACAAAGACATTGGCAAAAGCATTATCTTCTGCCTCCTCGTGTCAGTGGCGAGTGATAATTAATCCAGGAAACTTTTGTTTTCTGTGTTTCTGTGCGTATGACTTAGTTAATCAGCCTGAGTTTGATTGTGTAATCATTTCAGAGGACCTGCATGTAGATAACCTTGGTTTTGCTGAGTTACTTAATGTACTTCTTTAAATCTGAAGTCTGATGCAGCAAGTCCAGAGGACAGATTCTCTGTCACATCCTGCGCCATGTTCCAACACGTCAAGAACAGTTCCATACAACTAAAAGGAGAGACACAGATTTGTTTCTTTTCAGCCACTTTCTGAAACATTATGTTCATTGTCAGTATGTGTAGGAAATTAACTGAATAGCTTCTTTTTTTTATTAGAAATGATAGACTTCATCATATCTATCTATCTATCTATCTATCTATCTATCTATCTATCTATCTATCTATCTATCTATCTATCTATCTATCTATCTATCTATCTATCTATCTATCTATCTATCTATCTATCTATCTATCTATCTATCTATCTATCTATCTATCTATCTATCTATCTATCTATCTATATTTATATAAAGATGGATCGACAAATGGATAAACAGGATAAAGCACAGGTGTCAAATTCAAGGCCTGTGGGCCAGATCCAGTGCTTGGCAATATTTAATCTGGTCCCCAATTTAACATTTAAATATTATTAGATCTGACCCTCCAGTCTGTGACAGATCAAGTCTCTGTTGCTTCCCATGTTGTTTAAAAATCCAAACTATTTAATAATCTTGTGACAGTAACTTTGAAGACAAGAAAACCAGTTTTAATTTCTCAGTAAAATTTTGATGCGGAAAAGGGCAACAGAGCGCATCAAATGAGGCCGATCAAACTCTTGTTGATAAACTTGCAGCCAAGAAGTGATATCAGACAGATGACTTTAGTTAACGTGCATCAGAGAAACAGCACGTCTGCTTTAATGTATGTCGTCTTTACTGTATTTCTTTCTTGTTTCAAAGTTGAATGTTAGTAGATGTATGTTCAGTTTTGTTGAGGGCTTTTTACCTGTTTTAATGGAGAAAAATTCATGAGATGGCATAAGAAATGAATGCTAATGATGTCTCTTAAAGTTTTATCTATTCTTCTTTGTTCATTAAAGTATGTTTCTTCTAAAGTCTATATAATATGTCACTGGGAAAATATATTTGATATTTCTTTATGAATGTTTTGACATATGACATCTAAAACCAAGGTAAATTAATGTAATTTTCAATAAATATTGACTGATATTGGCCCTTGGCTAGGACTGAGTTTTTAATGTTTGCCCCCTTGTGTAACTGAGTTTGACACCCCTAGGATAAAGTGTCATGTCTTTCTAGTGACCACCAGGAGGCGACACTTGACAGGAAAAAGTCACCCTAGATCAGAGAGATGTTCTTTTACTTCCTGTGGTTTATGACTGTGAAAACTGTTCAAAACTTATTAGATAAAAAAAAGACACAAACTGTAAAACACTAATAAAACAAATAATATCAATTATAGAATAATGAACTGAATTGGCAGTAAGCAACATTACAGGCAACTCATTATTTTCTAATGATGAGCTTTTATATTGTTTAACTCCAGTCAGATTGTTGTTTTATTCTATTAAACTGATATGAGTTTGTTTTCACATCCACACATGCTTTAAAGCAAAACAAAGCCTGGCACCCATTAAAATACTTCCTCTTTTAACACGCACTTAGTTTAACTATGACTTCATGCAAGCAGTAGTTAGATGTAGACTCAGCTGTTAAAATATAATAGTAAATAATTTGATGAAGGCTTTATTCTCTGTGCAGTCTAATACACTATTGATAGAGCTGTGTCATGCAGTTTTTTGTTTATCTCAATCTAAAGAAAACTTCTTCAAGATTGTTTAGACTTGTATACTTGTATGTTCCAGCGTAAACAGTGCATGTTGCACGCAGTTTGAATAAGTATTTATCTACATTAATACACCTTTGTGAACTCCCCTATTTAGTCAAGATGTTGTAATGTAAAATTGAAGGAAAAAAAGAATTAGATAACTCAAACTACAGTTTTCCACTTTATCTCAGTCTGCCATCTAAACAGCAGAGGGCCTGAAATCAGACATTCAGTTATGCTTTATTTGTTTTAAAGTTTTCTCTGCATCTTTTAACATTTTCTACCACTGATTTGTTACTTTTTATGGCATTGATGTTGATTATTTTTATTTATATTTTTTGTAACCATTTAAGTAAAGGAAATATAAATAATTCCTACATAATTATGAATTTACTGGTTTTAAAAGAAAGCCTTTGTTAGCTGGTCCTCTAGTTTGGTTTAGTTAAAAAGACTAAAATAAATCATTGACACAAATTTATGTATGAAGTGCAGAGGTGAAAGGGCTACTAAAACACTGTACTCCAGTTAAAGTAGTTATTCTGATAAGATCTTATTTAAGTATAAGTAAGTATAAGTAAGTTTTTACTCATGTAAAAGTGTGCTGAAAGTGACGTCATCTTGATAAAGTCCTCATAAAGACACAGGGTTATGCAAACAATGTTGAGCACTTATGACATTGAGATTTTTTTGTGAGTAAGATGAATGCAATTTTACATGTCCTATATCATACAATGTCACAGATATATACACTGTTACTTATATCCATAATAATATCCATTCATTTAACAGGTATGTCAATTCAGAACCATTTATTTAAAATAACAACATAGCCAAGAGGCAGCAACAAAAGTAGACAAATCAGCAACGGTATAAGCAAAAATACAAAACGATACACCACATACACCAACAATTTGTTTATGGACCAGATGATCTTTGCTGATGCAGAATTTACGAACAGCCTGATGCCTTCTGCAGTTAGGATGTGAACTACACCTTGTGATGGTGTATCAAGCCCTCATTTTTTCTTCAGCTCCAGCAAATGGAACAACTTCTCATGCCGAGGTTGAATAGCAGCAGATACCAAAGTTGCTTTACACACATCAGATAAGATGCATAACAAATCCTGCAATGTATGTTACAATGTTCGATGCAAAAATAGCACGTTTCAGAGAGATCCACGTGCAGTACGTGTTGTCTATGGAGTTGTTGGTAAATGATGACTCCGCTGTCTCAGATTGCTCTGCTTCAGTGTCTCTAAGACATTGGGTGCTGTCCACAGTGACCACATTTCTGTTGGCAGTTGTTGATTTCCACTTTGCATAATCAGTTTATGGAAGATGGCCATGAACTGATGACAACTTGGGTTGATGTTAAATCCACCTGCATAATAACATAGAGTAGTCACATTGTTGAAACATGTTAATTTAATACAGCAACATCAAGACTGACAGTTTTTACACTGTTAAATGTACATGAGTAATATCAATACAACTGTCATTAAAATAATATGTAAGGACTTTATGTATCCTTAAAATTACATGTAAAATCTCACAAAGTTTATATAGCAAATATACTGTACTTAATACATTTTTTTAAATTAAGTGCATGTAAAGTATATAACAAATCATTTCTTACCAGCTCTGCGCACTGCACTGAAGAACAGCGCCAAATGATCTTGGCTCAACTTGTAAGTTAACAAGAAACTTTGGTTTGCAAAAACTTCTGGAACTAATCTGATCAAATTTTACTTGTTGCCTGAAGGACATATCATTAATCATCTGGGTGCACAGCTGGAAACATCTGGTGATTGCCGAGTCTTCAGCCTGGTGATCCGTCAACAGATTCTAACCACCTGTTAAATGAAAGAAAACAGATTTTAGATGGGATTATAGTCACTGTTGATCTTCTGATACCTTCTACATTATACAGTCTGCATATTTAAAAAGATTTACGAAAATGTTTACAATGCAAATAAAAAAAAAGCTAATTTATAATAAAGTGCATTACTGACCGACATGGCGTCCTCGGATGTGGCAGGGGGATCTTAAACTTTGCATCATTTCTCATGTAATCGTAAGCTTTTGGACTGTGAAAGTCTCTGATCTTCACTGTAGCACTGGGCTGGTTTCTCAAACAAGTCCATCGTGATATCTGGGAAAAAAGGCAATTATTAAATTTATAAGGTAGTTGAGTAACATGGGCTACATGGTCACCTGAATGTGTTTTGTATAAGATATGTGATCACATTTATTAAAGCTTGTACACAAAGCAGATATGAAATATATCATACAATTATATAAACCTCCTAATTTTCATGTTATACGCATGCAGGTTGTCACATTTAATGACCTACCTGCAAGTGAGTCCAGCTTTGCTTTGAACTCCTCAGTGATGCGATTCTTATCCTTCAAATCCTCAAAAAGAACATTACTGCTAGATTGGACTCTCTTGTCACGTTCTCTGGTGTTCTTCAATTCTTTACGCAGAGGTTGTCGTTTGAGATCGGCCTTTTCAAGTTGGCTTTTTAACTCTTGGCATCTGGCAGCTGATAAGCATGATCCTATAAATTATAACAGTTTTAACGTCGAGGTTATCATGAATAATCAAATCCTATTAATACAGCAATACGCAGCTGGCAACTCTCAATGTAACCAGCACTAGACACCAACAGCTGTGAATATACATTTGTCAGTGTGTAACTGTCTGAACTAAGTACATACAGTTTCATTAAATACTCCCAAAGCCATATGTGAGAAAGTGTGATTCAGAGTGAGAGTGAGAAAAATAAATAATCAAGGAAACAAATATAATAAAAGATAAGATTACAGACACCAAGGCACATAAATATTTTGTGCCACACTCCATATCAGTAGGTAGTGGTAATGCACACCTCCAGCCAACTGCAATAAAAACTCGCAAGAATTATAAGAAGAACAAAAAGGAGAAGAAGAGATAGTTTAGCCCTTGTAACTTTAGGTTTATTTGACAGGGAGATCATGAGAGGATTAAATACAACTTACCAGTGCCACAGATGATGTTGTGTTGTCCAGCGTCTGATTAGGCAGTGATGATGATGATGATGATGAAACATCATCTGCCCGCAGTGTGCTAATAGTGCTGTTCCAAGAAGATCTCTTTGGTGGAGTTTTCTTCTGAAAGATTTAATGTTTTATCATTACTAAGTCATGTTGACTATGTGTTGCGCTATAAACTACATAGAAAAATGCTTTGTCCGAACAGCGTGTATGATTAGTAGATAACTATTATTGCATAAGTTCCCTTACCTGCAAGCATGGAGGCAACAGACGCACAGACGGTACAGTATTTGGGTGCAGTCTTGTTGTCTGACCTGTCCTGTCGAAATCATCAGGTTTGAAGTGATCAGAGCACAAGTAGTTCCCTACCCCTGGCTTCCACAACCTTCCTTTCTTCTTCCGATTCAATGCCTTTGCCCACTGTGACCTCAGGTTGTCATCTTTTGGAAAGCTGTGAAAGGCAAATATCGTCATTCATTATGACTTAAAAAAAACACCTATTCCATATGAAGTTATTGTCCTGGTCATTTGGTCTCACCATATTTAAGGGCAGATAATGTCACAGACACAGTGTTCTGCAGGTACAATGGCACTAACAATTAGTTGTAATGAAAGCCCAGAAAAGCAGAAAATGTTGTGCAGCAGCAGTACAATATGTGATATTAAACTTACCTACAAATACAAAGAATGTCCTTAGTTGTAGTTCCTAATGTTCCTAGCAGAAACAGTCTTTTAACTTAATTTCCTC
Source organism: Kryptolebias marmoratus (assembly GCF_001649575.2). Classification (NCBI taxonomy): domain Eukaryota; kingdom Metazoa; phylum Chordata; class Actinopteri; order Cyprinodontiformes; family Rivulidae; genus Kryptolebias; species Kryptolebias marmoratus. The sequence continues at coordinate 30,307,167 of NC_051431.1, read as the reverse complement.
CCCTCCAAATAACACAACTGGACACAAATATGGACTGTAGGTGTGGCATATTTTCTCAAACTCGCTTTTAGCGAAAGCTTTGAAGAAATCTTCTTTTAAAATAGGATTCAATGCAGCAAAGGTAAGAAGGTTGTTGTGATGTTTTAGAATAAAATGTCTATATTCCTTTGCCTGTGGTTTAGTGAATCCTATGATTGATTGTAATGGAAGTTTTTGATTCGGATCAGTGAGATGTCTTGTTTTAAAAGATATACTGGTTAATGTGTACATTACGTAAAGTGAGCAATTGATAAGTGTTTTGGGTTGACGCTAATTTCTTCTCTTGCCAATTCAACAGCTCGTGGTTTTAACTGTGTTTTGCCGATCAAGAAATGGTTTCCACAAGCTTTTTTTTAGACGATTCTAACCTTTCTGTGGATACCAAACGTGTGTGTTTAAACGCCAGAAGCAGAAAACAAAGTGTGACTCTGTCCTCAAGTGATGCAAGTTTTAACCTCCTTGGTAAATATAACCTTGTTATTATATATAAATATATATAAACACTTACCGATGAAATGTTACGCTGTCCGGGCATTTTCCGCCAAGATTTGTGCAGGAAAATGCAGCACAATGCAGTCTTCTTCTTCTGTGGTGTTTTTTGGCGGTTGGCAAATAACAGAAGGTGTGCATTACCGCCACCTACTGATATGGAGTGTGGATCAAAATAATTTTTATGTTACTTATATTCTTTTTCCTAACTTTGTTTAAAAAAAACATAATCTGTACACTCTTACTTCTTTTTGTAATATATTTATTAGATTAAATTTTCTTTTGTTTTTTTCTAATTCTTCTATTATCCATCTTCTGTATTGTTCATACTTCTGACATACTGACATGTTCTGTGGTTTCTTCTTGTCCGCAGTGCTCACATTGACCAAAATCACGTTTTTGAATTTTGTATAATCTATTGTTTAGTGCAGTGTGTCCAAATCTAAGCCTGCTTAATAATCTTTCTACTCTTCTGTTCCTTCCTCCCATTCTTGTTTCTCCTACTTGTCTCTGAATCCTATAAGACCATCTTTCTTTATTCTCTTCTTTCTATTGTTTTTGCCATTTCTCCTTCAGTTTTTTTTTTTACAATAGATCTTACTTCTGATTTACTAGTTGATATTGAAAAGTTGATTTTATCCTTTGTTGCTTCTTTTGCAGCTCTGTCTGCTGCTTCATTCCCTCTGACCGCTATATGTGCTGGTATCCATAAAAACTTCACTGTTAGTCCCATCATTTGTATTCTAAATAATGTTTGTCGTATTTCCAATAAAATATCCCGTCGGCTGTCTGAATGACTGTTCTGCAAACTGATGAGTGCTGACCTTGAATCTGAACAGATGATTGTATTTAATGGTCTTGTATCTTCTACCGACTGCACTGCCAACATCTCCCCTGTATATACTGATACTTGATTTGTAATTCTTTTTTTTTCTATTTGGAATTCTGGTATTATATATGCCACTCCCACTTTTTCTGCTATTGTTTTTGAAGGGTCTGTGTATATGAGTGAAAAGGTTGAAATGATTTACTGCCTTAAGATGGCAATGTTTTTGTCTCATCCAAAGTCACGTGACAACACGTCTCTAGCATATAAGTCATTCAATGACTTATATACTATTATATAGTATACACTATACTTTTACAATCTACACTGCTCAAGAAAATAAAGGGAACACTTAAACAACACAATATACCTCCAAGTAAATCAAACTTCTGTGAAAGCAAACTGTCCACTTAGGAAGCAACACTGATTGGCAATCAGTTTCACCTGCTGTTGTGCAAATGGAACAGACAACAGGTGGACATTATTGACAATTAGCAAGACACTCAATAAAGGAGTGGTTCTGTAGGTGGGACCACAGATCACTTCTCAGTACCTATGCTTTCTGGCTGATGTTTTGGTCACTTTTGAATGTTGGTGGTGCGTTCACACTCGTGGTAACATGAGACGGACTCTACAACCCACACAAGTGGCTCAAGTAGTGCAGCTCATCCAGGATTGCACATCAATGGGAGCTGTGGCAAGAAGGTAGTGATGGGCAAATGAAGCCTCATGAAGCAATGAAGTTTTCCAACACTTTGCTTTGCAAAAAGGTTCATTACTCGATGCTTCATTCATCACTCACTAGTGACATCTGCTGGTGAAACTGTAACAGCTTTGTCACTCAGTTGGATCATACTTTCAAAAATTTGTAAATGCAATATTGTCACAAAGTTTTCATCAAACTCATGTTTAGTAACAGGAGAATCAATTAAATCATATTTGATTGTCATTTTTTAATTATTAAAATGATTTGTAGCCAATCTAATCCTTGACCATCAGTGGTTGTGTTGGGTTTTCTTTTATGTCATGGACTTATTTGACAATGAAGATATGTTGCACTTTAGTGTATTGGGAATTGAGTGATTGTTGGGGCAGATTCTGAATACTTTGAGCTTGAAACTTGCTTCCTGAAAAACAGAATTTGTTTAAAATCATCTCTTCCTGGGAGTTCTAGTTCTAGTTTTTAATATAACAAATATGTATATCCCAGATATGAGAGGTTTTTCTCTTTTTTGATGGCTCCATTTCAACCACTGCTGCTGAAAACTGCTCTGCTGACGCACTACCAAACCACCTACTACAACCCACGAAGCAACAGAGTTCCTAGTGCTTTTATTTTGAAAAATGATACGCAAAATGGAGCAATGGCGTGGCAGATGTAATGCCAGGTCTCGTTTGTTGTTAATCACGTGGTTTTGCTCAATATGACATAAGCTTCAAAGCGGGGCTTCATCAGACACGCCCTCTTTTTACTCAGTACACGCCTCGAAGCCTGGCTACAGATGTCGCATCACTGCAAAAAGGTTTGCTGTGTCTGTCAGCGTAGTGTCCAGAGGTTGGAGGCGCTACCAGGAGACGTGGAGGAGCCCGTAGGAGAACAACAACCCAGCAGCAGGACCGCTACCTCTGCCTTTGGGCAAGGAGGAACAGGAGGAGCACTGCCAGAGCCCTGCAAAATGACCTCCAGCAGGCCACAAATGTGCATGTGTCTGCACAAATGGTTAGAAACCGACTCCATGAGGATGGTATGAGGGCCCAACAACTGCAGATAGGGGTTGTGCTCACAGCCCAACACCATGCAGGACGTTTGGCATTTGCCAGAAAACACCAGGATTGGCAAATTTGCCACTGGTGCCCTGTGCTCTTCACAGATGAAAGCAGGTTCATACTGAGCACATGTGACAGATGTGACAGAGTCTGGAGAAGCTGTGGAGAGCAATCTGCTGCCTGCAACATCCTTCAGCATGACCGGTTTGGCAGTCTGTAATGGTGTGGGGTGGCATTTCTTTGGAGGGCCGCACAGCCCTCCAGGTGCTCGCCAGAGGAAGCATGACTGCCATTAGGTACCGAGGTGAGATTGTCAGACCCCTTGTGCGATCATACACTGGTGCGGCTGGCCCTGGGTTCCTCCTCATGCAGGACAATACTAGACCTCATGTGGCTGGAGTGTGTCAGCAGTTCCTGCAAGATGAAGGCATTGAAGCTATGGACTGGCCCGCTCGTTACCCCAGACCTGAATCTGATTGAGCACATCTGGGACATCATGTCTCGCTCCATCCACCAACATCACGTTGCACCACAGACTGTCCAGGAGTTTGTGGATGCTTCAGTCCAGTTCTGGGAGGAGATCCCTCAGGAGATCATCCGCCACCTCATCAGGAGCATGCCCAGGCGTTGTAGGGAGGTCATACAGGCACATGGAGGCCACAGCCTCACTTTAACGTGTTTTAAGGACATTACATCAAAAATGGATGAGCCAGGCCTCCATTGGTCAATAAATTTAATTTCCATTGATGATTTTGTTGTCAGCACATTCAACTTTATACAGAACAAAGTATTCAATGAGAACATTTCATTCATTCAGATCTAGGATGTGTTATTTGAGTGTTACCTTTATTTTATTTTTTTGAGCAGTGTATTTTCCTATATATACACACTATACATTTAGTGTGTGTGTGTACATACTAGTATATAAGTCATTGGTTCTCACTCTGCCCCCTGACAGTCTCTTCTGCCCTGTGGTGTCACACCAGCACCCTCTGGTGACAAAGAGTTATTAACTCCTAATTATGGCCAGGAGTTTCAGGGGATAATTTCATTCAGTTTAGCTCCAACAGAATTGGAGTCAGGACATTACCAGGTGATGTGCATGTCTGCAGAGGTACTTTCCTCTGTCGTGGACGAAGTGGTGCTGAGTAGGCAGGTTTGTGTTAACTTTCTATGGCTCTGTTTGAGAGGGAAACTCTTCTTTTGCATCTCTTCGTCACTTCTAGCTGGATCACACACTGGCTGACTGGTGAAGAGCAGACTCCGTCACTGCAGGTGTTGGACTTTTTGTTCCTCCTCCTGATATTAATTTATGATTTGACATTCATTTTGTTACACTCAGTAACATGTGATTATAAATATAACACAGTACAATGCTTGAAACAAAATGTACTCAAGTATATATTTTGAAATCTACTTAAGTACAAAGAAATCCAATTAAAAAAAAAAGAGTTTTAAGTTTACTTTTAAAAATTTGCGCATTTAGCTACAGATGCAGTCAAATTTGTTTGTACTCTTGTTAAAAAACAAAAGTCACTGAAATAAACAGTTATCTGAACTCAAACAGGCTTTCTTGACCAATTTGTTCTTTAATCAGATGGAGCTCGTCCACTCTGACATCAGTCTCAAAAAGAGCAAGTAGGAACTCAGATCATTTAGACAATGGGTCGTAAATAACCCATTAAAATATGTTGCTTAAATGTTTTCCAATAAAGTCATCCAACAAATAATTAATAAGCATTCAATAAAGAAACTAAATTTTTAGATGCAAACTCCACCAGAAAGGCCCTAGGTCAGGATGCGATCCTGCGACCTTATTGCTGGGAAGAGAAGGCTCTCACCACTACGTCGCTGTTCCATCCTCAGATAGTTCACATTATCAACTTTAAAATTAAAATTGATAAAGTCCAAGGGGTTTCTGCTCTAAATGTGACTAAAAACTCAACTTTGCTACAGTCAAAGGTCAAAAATACACTGAAACATTCAGAGGGTTGTTCAGCTCTCTTTATTGTGTTTTGCTGTCCCTTGTGCTTGAATTGCATATGAACACACATTCCAGTTACTTAGGAGTAACAAAAAACTAACAACTTAATGTTAGCTGTGTTATGCAACAATACCATGAGGACACTGTACATAAACAGTTTTTTCAAGAAAATAACTTTTTTAGTTTACTTGAAGTCAGAATCAATGCTTCAGGACTGACCGCACTTCACTCTTCAAGCTGTAAAAGAAAAATAAACTTTAAAAGGTAAGCTTTTACTAAAGTTCTTTAAATCTATCAATTACCAGCCTCAGTATGAATCTGGATTGAACTGTACTCACAAGACACACTGGGAGACATCTGAATTATAAAAGTGTCAATCTCTACCAACTTTGTCTTTTAGCTTTTAAAAACCAAGTTAAATCTTGTGTAAACCAACCAAATAAAGGAAGGTAGTTGCATGCACATCACATGAAATTGCAGGCCTGCAGAAACATGAATAAATATGACTGAAGTAAAGCCAGCACAGTCATTTCTCGGTATAGGACAGACTTACTGTCGTTTGCCACCAAATGGTGGACAATTACATTTTTGCGCAAGCGTGTCTGTTACTAAGTTATCTCATGAACCACTAGGCAGATTTTAATGAAACTTCCAGAAAGTAATCATTGGATGTTATAGTAATCTAAACGAGAAGAAATAAAAGCATGATCAATCATCTCAAGTTCCTTCTGTGACACAAAAGATCGCAGCTTAGAAATATTTTGAAAAAATATTTTGTGCCAATTGAAAAAACAGTTGCAAACTAAAGTTTTACAATGAGCATCAAAAAACAATGAGCTGTCAAAGACAACACCCTAATTTCTGAGGTTATTTACTGAAGGAGTTAAAAAAGCAAGATGCTGCCAGATTACAGGGATTTTATCCTCAGGGGCTATAACATGAGTCTCAGTCTTGTTTGCATTTAACTGAGGTAGTTATTGTTCAGTCATATTTTGATTTCTGACAGACAACTGCCTAATTCAGACCATTTGTAGAGCTCACAGTTTTGAAAGGAACAGTACAACTGAATATCATCAGCATATAGATGATATGAAACATTACTGTAATGTTTTAAGATGCCTCTTATGGGATTTTCATTCACTGACCACTTTATAGGCACACCTGTCTAACTGCTCATTAATGCAAATGTCGAATAAGCCAATCACATGGCAGCAACTCAATGCATTTAGGCATGTAGACATGGCCAGGACTATTTGCTGCAGTTCAAACCGAACATCAGAATGGGGAAGAAAGGTGATTTAAGTGACTTTGAACGTGGCATGGTTGTTGGTGCCAGACGGGCTGGTCTGAGTATTTCAGAAACTGTTGATCTACTGGGATTTTCACGCACAACAATCTCTAGGGTTTACAGAGAATGGTCCGAAAACGAGAAACTATCCAGTGAGCGGCAGTTCTGTGAGCGCAAATGTGTTGTTGATGCCAGAGGTCAGAGGAGAATGGCCAGACTGGTTTGAGCTGATAGAATGGCAACATTAACTCAAATAACCACTCGTTACAACCAAGGCATGCAGAACAGCATCTCTGACCGCACAACATGTCGAACCTTGAGGTGGATGGGCTGCAGCAGCAGAAGACCACACCGGGTGCCACTCCTGTCAGCTAAGAATAAGAAACTGAGGCTACAATTCGCACAGGCTCACCAAAATTGGACAATAGAAGATTGGAAAAACGTTGCCTGGTCTGATGAGTCTCGATTTCTGCTGCAACATTCGGATGGTAGGGTCAGAATTTGGCGTCAACAACATGAAAGCATGGATCCATCCT
>NC_051431.1:30299307-30300138 GCF_001649575.2 Kryptolebias marmoratus | reverse complement strand
ACTTTGATTTCTGTTTTGGGGTTTTCGGGTTTTTTTGAGCTATGGTCTTAAACTTTTGATCAGCTGAAAAAAATCATGTTTGAGTGTAAATGCAGAACCTTCTTAAGATCCAATAGTGCAAAATGCAAATTCTTGCAATTTTTTGACTGGTCTTAAGATTTTGATCAGCGGTATATATATATATGGTACTGTTACGGCCCAAGGCTTTTCTTTTGGGTTTCTCTAACCTTTCTGTGTTTCAGGGCTCCTAATTGGGGCTGATTGGGAGTGGAGGCAACTGGCCGGTGTCTCCAGCAGAGCTTCAGATCTAGCTTAAGATCCACCAATTGCTCTCATGCTCTCCCTCTCTCTCTCCCCATGACCTCTCTTCTCCAGCCAGCCATGATTTTTGTTAAATAAGTTTAATTTTAAGTTATGCCATGTGTTGCTTCCCTTTATATATTATGGACCTAGAGCCAGGCCGTAACAGTAAATATTCAAATAAGGCAACATACACTGCCACTGTGCATTTCACTGCATATATTGTTGGTATTGTGTTAGTTTTATAGAAGCGTTTAGGGTCATACAAGCTCTCACCCTCAAATTCACACATTCTCACAGTAACCCCCAAATTGAAATATGCTTCCATGGCTATGCCAGCACTATACATTTGTTTTTCTCTAAGCCGCATTATAAAACTGAAGGAGACTTGCCACTGGTTAAGAAGTTGGATGCCTTTTCTTTAATGGCTGGAGTCAGTTGTTGTGTACTTTGTAGATATTCAAGAATGTAGATGTTGGGAGCCAGTAGAGCCATGTTCTGCTCTCCACATCCATATGGCATCTGCAGCAG
>NC_051431.1:30292450-30297643 GCF_001649575.2 Kryptolebias marmoratus | reverse complement strand
GACTTTTATCTTAACCTATTTATTGTAAACCAACTACATTGTGTTCTGCTTATGTTGCAGCTTGGTAGGGAAATAAGCAGTGATGGCATAGTTACGTTGAAAAAGTAACTTTAAATTAGATTTTGATAACTCCTTGAAACCATAACTTAGTGACATTACTGCTTACTTCATTTGGAAAGGAGCTAAGTCAGACTACATGTTACTTTTTTAATTACCTTCAGCAGCTGCTGACAACAACCCTCCACCACATGTGAAAATTACGTAAGAGCTTTGCCAGTTTGTTGATGAAGGCCTGACTGGTTAACTGCTATGGCGATCTGACAACAAATGCTGATCTGACCAAACAAGCTGTAGTAGAGGAGACTGCTTAGATACCCCAATAAACGCGTAGAATATCTAATTTCACATTGTTTAAGCCCCTAAAGACTATTTTTCAGGAAGGCATTAGGAAATAATATGGCCCTTGTTTAATTTCCATTCTGACGTAGGACAGTGAAGTTTGGTTGTGCGCTTTGTGAGGTCTCGGGCTGCTTGGTCCTGCTATAGTGAGGCGTTTAGTTATGCTGGTATTTTACAATGAACAATACTTTTTGCATTATAATAATTACCTTTCTTGATATGGATCTAATTGTACAAATATGTTATGTTTCAGCTTGTTTCACCTTGCATATTACAATGCAGCATATTATTCAGAATCTCTTCCTCATCTCCTTTTTTTTAATTTTTCCAGCTCTAATTTCAAGATAACATCATTGAAGAAAGAAGACAACTGTAGGAAAACAGGTGCAGTTTGTGTACACACCAGAACCTGGACATAGGAGCAGATAACACCCCTCAACAAAATGAGTGGAGGGGATAATAAGAAATTGTATGTGATATACACTATCTTTATGACTTTCTTTTGTGTCTTTCAGCTGCTGCTTGCCAGTTTGAACCAAGGCTAACTGACCAAAATTACAGCGAAACTGTAAAGAAATGGTTTTGCTATGCGCCAGAGCGGGAGGGAGGCATTAAAAGGCAACCAAAGGGACGACAACAAGAATGAAATAAAATAAAATGTTAAAGCAATGCCATGTTGTTATTTTTAAGTCTGTGTGACCACATTTTAGAAATTTAGGTTATGTAAGCTAATTTTGAATGACATAATACCCATCGTCACCAAAATTATATGTTTAACACCAGTAAAGGAACCTTTAATGGTATGTTATGATGTAGACCTATCAGACCAAAAGGTGTACATAAATCAATGATTCTTTAACGTAGATTCAATATAAGATCAACCCAAATGTGGAAGAAGATCCACACTGAGATGATGGTTGAATCAACATCGATTTCTTATGGATTCAATGTAACATCAACATAAATATGCATGCAGATCCACATTGAGATGATGGTTGAATCAACGTTGATTCCTAATTGATTCAATGTAGAATCAACACAAATACGCATGCAGATCAACAGTCAAATGAGTGTTGAATCAATATTGATTCAATGTAAACTCAACAGAAATATGCGTGCAGAACCACGTTCAGATGAAGGTTGAATCAACGTTGATTCCTAACTGATTCATTGTAATATCAACACATATATGCAGATAAATTGACATACAGATGATGGTTGAATCAACATTGATATAATGTCAGTTATGGTTGAAACCCTAACGTTGATTCAACATACAAGTCACCGACCACTTTCAACGTTGATTCAATGTCTCTGCCTAACATTGATTCAATGTTGTTTAAATCATTCTGTGCTATCTGAGTATAGGTTCACTGAAAGCATGGACTTGACAGACATGGGGTATGCCCCCCCAAAAAATCCCCATAATGATTGCAGAGATATAAAATGATAGGAAGTGTACAAAAAATGTTGTGGTAAGGCTTGAATGAAGAGGAGCTAGCATCATTTGTCAAGTTGTTTGGCCTTTTTTAAAGTTAATAAATAAATTTACCCAGGACTGATACTGTAGCATGGGCAGATCCACTAATCACATTTTCAGGGAGGTGTATCTCTGTTTCTTCTGTCAAGGCGTATTCTGTGTACAGAGAGGAACAAAAATATTAACAAGATAAACATGTTTGCACATGTTGTAGGAAGCCTTGCTAAAAACATCTGTAGATCTTAAATAGGCCTTTTTATTTTTTGTTTTGAAACAAAAGTACAGGAGGTCAGAGAATCATGAATGGACCCAGAACGCAAAGTCCAGTACATTTTATGAAACTATTGTCAGAATGAATTGTTTGAAGTACCTGGATTTAACACAAGGTGAGACACTATTTTTAAAATAAAAAATTTAAAAAAAAATACACAAGTCTTTGTCTGGTCCAATTCTTACTGACCTTTGGGGCATAGGAGCCAGTTGTGTGTCTTTGTCATTTCAATTCCTTCAGCCTGAAAGAAATATTTAATAATGTAGGGTTACAGTGCCTGTTTAAACAGTGAAGTTTATTTCCAAAATGACCTAAAATGCCAAAAACTGCGCACAGATTTTCATTTTCTTGGCCATCCCATGGTAAGACACCAACCTTTACGATGAGAGGCCGTGTTACAACATCGATGCGGCCTCTTTCTGGAACGCTCACAATCTCATTGTCACAAGAAATGTGAGATGTAATTGCCTCAGCAGTCACAGTCACATTCACAACCCCTAAAAATATGAAGCTCATTTTCAGACTGTAAATGTTTAAGTTTTCAAACATTTTGTCACTGAAGAATCTCATTTTGACCTTGTGGAGATGAGAATGAGCTAAGAGACTTCTCCTCCAGTCTTTAAACCTTTAATATTTACACCAGTGTGATTAAAAGTCGGACCCTCACCTAAGGCGGTGGGAGTCATGGTCCAGCTGAGGGTCTTGCGCTCACTGCCACACAGACAGGATGTGTACTGGTCACCGGAGAGGGGGGTCAGGGTGAAATCTGAGGAGGGGTCTGCAGTCACTTTGATCTGATCAAGAGAAAAATATTCTTTTGGAAGTAGTTCTACAACTACTATTACAAGTTAAAGCCTAGCATTCATTAAAGGAATGCATATCACCCGCTGCCTTTCAAACCAGCATTTTAGACTAAGATCTTAAGATGAGAAAAAAACAAAATTGTAAGATCATTTTGGTCAGACTTTGAGAGGACATCTTGTGGCATGACATTAACATTTATTTTTTCAGAGTATGGATTGATATGATTCTCAGCTACCTCAATAGATTTCAGCTCAATATCTGAAACTGACCGAGTTCGACATTTTTGTGTTGACTAAGGTTGATTAGTTGTGGCTCAACAGGTGGTTTTTTTGTTTGTTTTTTGCTGGTATTAATATTACAGTTACTTCTTGACTGATTTATGCAAAGGTGACCCTAATTTAATAACAACTAATGAAATATAGAGGTACCCAACTGGAAAAAACTACAGATTTAGAGCAATTTTAAAAAATATATTTTGTGTGTCATTTTGTTAATAATACCTACAGAATGGTCAAAATAATAAAAAGGATGAGAGGGTAATCTGTACAATTATCTTGTCCAGTTTCAAAGCAATTGTAGAAATTTGAAAATCAAAGAGTAAGACAGCATTTTTGTAATTGTAAGGTTGACAAACTCATCCAACCAAAGACACGTCCAGAACATAACCAGATTTGATAGAAATATGCCACAAAATGGTATTTTGTGTATTTTCAGAAATCACTAATGACAAATTACTGTTGTTAAACAAACAGTGCTGACAGGGTCACTATGAGCATGTCAGCATGGCAGAGTTCATTACCATAATGCAGCTGGTCAGGTAGTTGAAGACTGTCGCCTTCAGTTCAAAGTCTTCCCCTCGGATGATGGAGTAGGGCAGAATGAGCTCCAGGAAGAAGGGCTGGAAGACTGTGAGCTTTTGACGAGGAGCTAATCCAAAACCATGAGGGGACAAACAGTAAGTCTCTGTCTCCCAGGTAGTGATGGTGTCTGGGACAGTCACGGATACATCCTTTGATCCAGACACTCTGAATCAGCAGACACAAACATATGTCAGATTCAAAGTCACGTCTAAATAGGCCGAATAGTTCAAACAGATTAAGGCACATCACTAAATTTAAGTATTTCTTGACTAAATGTCAGAGTTAATTCTGTGTACAGTAAATGTTTAATTGTTCACTATGCTGTGTTCACTGAACACTGAAAGAAATGAAAGTTTAGCAATCCTTGCAGTGGTGCATATCCCCCGCTGCCTTCTGAGTCAAAGTTTAAGATCATCTTAAGACAAAAGACGGCATTGTAGCAGATTTAGTCAAACTTGGAGCATTACATCTGCCAATGTTGCACAAGATGACAACTTTATTTATGGAGTACCTGTTGTGAATGACTCAGTTACTATCACATCAAATTTCAATGCAATATTTGTAATACTTTCTAATATAGTGTTTGATAATGTCGATTAGCTGTGGTGGCCATCTTGAATTAGACTGACTCCAAAAAAGGTAATCCGATTACCTTTTGAAAGTGTGAACAAAATCTGTCCAGTGGTACATGAAATATTTTGCTAACAGACAAACAGGGTTGATTCCAGCATTTTAGACAATGATCTTTAACAATGAGTAGCACTTGGAATGCAAATTGTGACTGACTCAGCAACTACCACACCATATTTTAGCAGAACATCTGTAAAATTGACTGAACTGTAATTATTTTTGTGTTTTCTGACATCAGTTTGTTTTGGTGGCCATCTTGAATTGGAATAGCTCCAACGGTTATTCTGCTGTAAAGATACATCCAGTGATCATTTCCTAAAAGTTTCATTGAAAACCGTTTGACTCCAAGTAGTAATAGCAAAAATTGTAAACAAAGTGTGATGGAAAAAAATAATTTATACATCCGTCCCTTCGGAGGCCAAAAGCTAGTGACCTCTTTTCTGTGCTGACACAGATGTCACCAGGGTTGTATGGCGCCGTTTGGTATTTCCTTTTGTTATGACCTAAATGCCACTCACTACTGTTCATCTCTGGTTGCTCTTAGGGCAAAGTGTTTTTGACGATCAGCACAAGATCTGCCGGCAGCAGGTTTATCAAATGCAAAACGGTAATGTCTGTTAGATAAACATAAGGTTATGCAAAGCCCAGCTGTATAAAGGGGTCCAAGACAACCTCGGTGCACAAGGTTTTAAACAGTACTTGATGACCATTCTACAGAGTGCCTTGTCTCTCATAACGTATTTCTGTCC
>NC_051431.1:30282774-30292350 GCF_001649575.2 Kryptolebias marmoratus | reverse complement strand
AATCTGACTGTGGGCCTGTGACACAAAGTACCTGTGCACACAAAGAAGACTCACCAGCTCTACCATCAACAGCCTACGAAGCCAGTATGGCTCTATATTGATTGATGACAGCTGCTGTTTTCTCACTCTGTTCAGAACTGATGTTATTGGGCTGAGAGATGGGAATCAGGCCACAAATGTGCCAGTGTGTCCACTCCTGACTGTGTGTCCACATTTCTCATTTGAAAAGAACAGAGGGCACTGTGCAGTTTTGCACTGCCATGTTTAAACAAGTAAAATCAACTCTGCAAATAAGAAAACATATTTTAATCATTGTTTATTCTGTTAAAGGATCCTGTAATGCACAAGAGTCTTTCATGGCTCAAAGAGTCCACCAATGACTTCAGCAACACTTACACTACAGCTCTGCTGGCATATGTATTCTCACTGGCAGGGGACATGGAGACCCGTGCTCACCTTCTGCAACATCTTGACTCAATTGCAATAAAACAAGGTGAGTCATCTTTTTGATTGGAGTGATTCAGAGTTCAGCAAATAAAACTTCAGCGGTGGTGTTTGTGAACTGCTGTTTTAGGGGGTTCAACCCACTGGACTCAGACAGCATCAGAAACATCAGCTTCTCTGTCTGTGGAGATCAGCTCCTATGTGCTGATGGCCAAACTCAGTCACTCCCACTCTGCTGAAGACCTGGGCTACGCCTCCAGCATTATTAGGTGGCTGACAAGTCAGCAGAACTATTACGGAGGCTTTTCTTCCACTCAGGTACAGCAATGTTTCATTTTAGTGAGCTTTTTTAGGTTGAGTTTGCTTTTAAAAGTTTATCCCCCGCTTGTGAAAAGCGAACCTCATGGCTGAGGTAAACACATATGCCCACAATTGGATGCCTACTTTGTGTTGTAGGACACGGTGGTGGCGCTTCAGGCTCTGTCCCTCTACTCCAGTGTAGGATTCAGTCCAGCAGGTTCAAACACAGTGACAGTTCAATCTCCCAGTGGACAACTGACATTTAATGTGAATCCTGCCAACAAACTGCTCTACCAGGAGAAGATGCTGCAGGATGCAACAGGAAAGTACAGCTTGGAGGTGAAGGGCACTGGATGTGCCTCGGTGCAGGTCAGTGACTGTTATCTGAAAGAGTACCACTCCCGTTTAAAACCAGTTTCATTTAAAGTTGATTACCCAACAATAAAAGATTGATTTTCATTGTACATTTATCAAAGTTCTTGATTGTTATGATTATTACATCTTCCTGGTCACTTGTTTCCCAGATTTCTCTTCACTACAACATCCCACCTCCTCCTGATGTCAGTACTCTGAGAGTGGAGGTTAAACCAGAGTACGACACCTCTCAGACACCCAAACTCACCCTGCAGATTCAGTCTCAGTAAGTTATTAAAAAGCAGGCTACAGCTATGGCTGTAGGATGTAGCACAGATGGACAAAATACAAGCCTTTATCTATGATATCATCCAAAACAACAAAACAACTCATGGAATTAATGAAAAACACAATTATATTAGAAATCTCAAGGAAAGTTGAGATGAGATTATAGAGATGATACAGTAGCTTTTTGTGTGTTTTAAAAAAAGAACTGTCTCTTTTTACTAAAACAGACCTAAACTCTTAGCCTGGTTTGTACCAAGATTAAAGATGGATATTTTAAAAAGAGACTTTTAACCTTGTTTTTTGTTTTTCTCTTTAAACTAATAGTTGACATACAAATCAACTCTAAGTTTTAGTTTACACATTTTGTTTTAATATACTAAATGTGCATTGCTGTAGTTTGACAAAACCACCAATGCTACAAGCGTGTTCATAACTGGAAAACCAAAAAGTCCATAGCTGTGGGAACATTTTTCTTTTGTAGGGTGCTGTGAGCAAACTATCGTAATGATGCTAAGCAAGATGATGGCTCTTCTGAACAAAAAATAAAATAAAATTACTTTAGTTACATTAGTCTACAGTATTTGCCCACTACTAATGCAGAATCTGTTGTGTAACTTAAAGGCATAGTCTGGTCATTCTTGAAGTGATGATCTGTCTAATAGTTATCAGTAGTTATTACCTTATCAGCTGTGACACAAGTCATGAAGCACAGAGTGTGAAGAAAAAGGGAGAAGTCTTCATCCAGGCTAGGCTTATGGCTAGCCAGATGAGGGGCCGTTTTATAGTTTTTCATGCTTATAAAACAACTTTCTCAAATGTCATACTGGTGCGAAACAACATTAGCTAAAAATTGAATCTCTACACTTTCATGGGACAGTTTGTCTAGTTTGTCCCAGTTTTCTCAACTGAACAATGTCTGTGTTACTACGCAAATGTCATGCAAAAGTGTAGAGGTTTAATATTAGCTAATGTAGTGTTCTTTAATGTGTTTTTGACATTTTTCAGAAATTGTTTTTTAAGAATCTAAAAACTATATAGTGTGGACCTGTTTGGCTAGCCATCAACTTAGGCTAAACAAAGACTTTTGACTCTTTCTCCTTACTCTGTGCTCCATGACTGATATCATAGCTCATAAGACTGAGTATTTGACAGAACATCACTTTAAAAATCACCAGAATGAGTTGATGTCTGAACATAAAATAAATGTGACTGTTACTTCTGTAGAAACTTAAAAGCTTATAAGTATGTAACTACAACCCAACTGCACAATTTGTTTTTCTTTTCCAGCTACAGTGGAAAAGAAGAAAGTACAAACATGTTGATCCTTGATATCGCCTTGCTTTCTGGATTCATCCCAGACCCCCAGTCTTTGAAGGATGTGAGTAACTCCAGTAATATTCACCTGAATAAAACACTTTAAAGAAATGTGTCTTTTTGTGAGTTCATAATGATAATGATTATAAAGCAGTCAAATTTTGTCTCCTTGTAGCTTGAAGGTGCTCTGCTGGTGGATCGCGTTGAACAGAAGGACGGTCATGTTCTGGTGTACCTGAAAGAGGTGAGGGAAATGAACAGCATGGAGTAATATGTAATGCCAGGTGAATTATTTACCAAATGTTCTGTTTTTGTGTTTTGCTCAGCTTATAAAGGATACACCAGTCAACCACAGGTTGGTGCTTTTGCAGCAGATCCCAGTGCACAACCTCAAACCAGCCGTGATCGCCCTCTATGACTACTACCAGCCAAGTAAATCCTCTTACAGAGAACACAAAACACATTGTACCTTAACTTGAACACATAAAAAATGTTTATCACATTGTTTCCTCTTAGGTGACCGGGCTGAGAGAGAATATAATGCGAAGTGACAGCTCAAGGTAACAAATCACAACATCTTTAAGAAATGAATAAAAAAATATTCACACACAAACGAACAATCCTGAACACCATAGTATTAAAACCCAAAAGTGAGGGTGTCAATCTGGTAATGGTGCAACTTTGAATTTTGTTTTATAAATTTCAGTACAGAATCATCAGGTCACAGTTTTGACAATGGTGAACAGGCCCATAAAAACTGCTATGGTGATTTGGATGAATGTACATTATGGACTCCAACAGTGTTTTTTCACATTTGTACATATTACAGCTATGATTGTTGTTTAGGCCGTTGGCGATTCATCACCAACGGCCTAAAGGTAAAACGCTGACAAATTTGTTCACGCCAGACAAAGAAATGAACGAAGAATGCACGGCTAGCCTCTCAGACTCGGAACCTTTGGTACCAGCTAACAAGACGGCTAATTCTCACTGACAAATTTGTTTGTCCGCTTTTGTTTAAAAAAAACAATAAGACACAAATGTCACTGAAATGACTTAAAACTGACAAAAAACATTAATGAACCCTTGACAAAAGGATGTTATCCCTAGATGTTTCACCTATTTAAAGGGTGAAATGTAGCCACTGTGCTGTTTTGTATCATGGTGTGTACCACACTCAACATAGATCATAGAGACCTAAGGACAGAGTTGTTTCAGGAGCTTAAAAAAATTGACAGCATGTTATAGGTAAAGACTATAAGACCATCTCCAAATAGCTTGATGTTCCTCTGACTACAGCTGCTCAGATTATTCTGAATATTCATAGATCTGATGGCAACAAGTCCCATCGGCTCATACAAATAGAAGAACCCTGTACCTACAGTGAAACATGGAGGAGGCTTGGTTCTGTTCTGGGGCTGATTTGCTCAATCTTACACAGGTTGTCTTAAATATGTTCAGAATTCAATGAAATCTCAAGGCTTTCTGGAGTGAAATGTGCTGCCCAGTGTCAGAACGCTTGGTCTCAGTCATGGGTCCTCCAACAGGATAAAGACTGAAAACACCCATGAATGACTCAGAACAAAACATTGGACTATTCTGTAGGGGTATCTGAGCCCTGATCTAAATTCTGTTGAACATCTGTGGAAGGAGCTGAAACATCTGAAGAAGGAACCCTTCAAAGCTGAGACAGATGGAGCCGTTTGTTCAGGAGGAGTGAGACAAAATACCTGTGGACAGGTGCAGAAGTCTCAGAGACGGGTACAAAAATTGTTTGATTGTAGTGATTGGCACAAAAGGTTGTGCAACAAAATATTAAAGTTAAGAGCACTAGGCAAAACTCAGAAGTAATGACTGATTTTTAAGAAAAAAAAATTCCCGTTTGGAAGTTTAAATTATTTCAGTGACCTGCTTTAACAAAAAGGTACAAACAAATTTGACCATATCTGTAATCTGAGAGTGCTTTCAAATCTCACAAGATCTGTGTTTAAAATATTGGCATCAATTATTTAAAGTCAACTCTGACTGTTAGCAAAACATCTCATGTACCACTGGACAGATTTTAATGAAACCTTCAAAAAGTAACCACTGGATGTACAACAGATTAACTTTTGGAGTCAAGCCAAATCAAATTGTCACCACAACTAATTGACATTGGAGAACACAAAAAAATTTTTATGCTAAAATTTTTTGTGGTAATAGCTAAGTGTGACATTTTGCAATATAGCATCACACATCATTTTTAGGTTGAACCAAAATTCCAATTCCAATTTCAATTCCCAATTCCATCATTTCTCAGTATAAGATCTTAGTCTAAAACTCTGGGATGAAAAGTGCCAGATCTTTGAACAGTTTTCTTGTTTTTTTGACCTTTTTGTATTTTGCATACCCATTTTTGAATTTGCACTGTATGAATCTACACTTCGTTTGTCTATACAGTATATGTTGTAATTGCAGAGTTTATTATAAGTGGGAGAGGTGGAACAAGATGGCACCTGTGTATGGCTTCGCCGTTTTTTTCCCCCCCTGTTGTCATGAGGGGAAATGGAGGCGAACCTAGAACACAGACTCATTCTTTTCAAAAAGGAAAACTAATTTATTAAAGTAAAACACTAACAAAAACAAAAAGCTGACGTGGCAGCAAAGAACAATAAACAGAAAATCCAAAAGGCAAGGCAAGGCAAAAATAAGGCATGAAACGAGAGGAAGACAACGAGCATGGCATGAACAAAAGGAATGACCCAGTGGGGAGTGATTAAAAAGTGACCGTTTTTTAAAGACTGAGGATGATGAGGTAAATGGGCACAGGTGATTGATAATGATTACTGACAGGTGGAGATAGGCGTGGCAGACGTGACAGGAAAAGTACTGGGGAGGTGAATAGTGACAAGACATAAAATCCAAAAGACAACTAAACCAAAACAGCATGAACAAGAAACAAACGAAGAACCAAAACCCAAAAACACTGACATTCATGACACCTGCACTTTTTATATTTTGAAATTATTTAAGCTTTTATCAATCTGGATAAAAATTGAAATTTCTGCTGCCCGTGTTTATGATTGGAATGTGTTGATGGAGATCAAAGAGTCGTTGATGGATTGCTTTGACAGTTGGAGCAGTTCCAGAGTGAGTTTTCCACCTCTGTTTGTTCGCTGCTCACATGAGTGTCTCCTGCAAAGTTCCAGATGAAAAAAGCAGAAAAGGGGATCCAGAGCTGGCATCCAGGTTCGTTTAAGACTGTATCGTAGTCTCTTCGCTGAGAAGTGTGGAGTTTCTTGCCATCTTCTGACTCTACCCATGTCATCCAGTTCTGAGTCTGACACGTCATCTGTAGCCTGGCCAGTATGGACCTGATCAGTTCTTTAAATGAGATGCTCAAGAATGCCAGATCCATTTTTTTTGCAAATCTCATTAAATCCAAAGGGCATGATACAAAAATTTTGTTTGATACAATCAAGAACATTGTTTCATCATCTTTTTCTTCTCAAAGTGCTTTTACAATCGCTGACTGCAGTAGTTTTTTTTATTATTTTATTGACAAAGTTGCCGTCTGGTCCCTTGTCCTCTGTCCAATGATACTTGGTTATTTTTTACCCCTGTGTCAATTCAAGACATCACAGAACTTTTGGGTCAAATGAAACTGTCTTCCAGCCCCCTTGATCTCCTCCCCTCATCTCTTTTTAAAGATATTTTCAACTGCATTGGCCCCAGTGCTGTAAAACTGATTAATTTGTGTCTTTGTTCTAGCTCTGTACCCCGCTGTTTCAAAATTGCTATTGTCAGTCCTTTGTTAAAAAGCCTAATTTGGACTCTTTTCTGCTTGAAAACTACAGACCTATCTCAAGACTACCAATTCTATCAAAGATCCTTGAGAAGGTTGTAGAAGAACAATGGAGTTGCTTCTTAGAGGCAAATGACATTTTGGATACTTTTCAGTCTGGTTTTTGCAAATTACACTCCACTGAAACAGCGTTATTAAAGGTTTCTAGTGACATGTTGATGGCAGCTGATTCTGGAAACTACACTGTGCTGGTTTTATTGGACTTCAGCTTTTGACACTGAATCACATTGTTCTTATTAGCAGATTGAGAGATTTGTTTGGTATTTCTGGCTCTGTTTTAAACTGGTCTATTTCTTATTTATCTGAAAGGTCTTTCACTGTTTTTATGAATCAGGATTATTCTGTTTTTGCAACGCTGTCCTGCGGGGTACCCCAAGGTTCAGTTTTGGGCTCTATCCTCTTTCGATTGTATCTACACTCACCGGCCACTTTATTAGGTACACTTTGCTAGTACCGGGTTGGACCCCCTTTTGCCTTCAAAAATGACCCTAATCCATCATGGAATCGATTCAACATCCGTCCGTCCATCCATCCCCTGCTCATCCAGGGTCGGGTCACATAGGTAGCAGCCTAAGCAGGGAGACCCAGACTTCCTTCTTTCCTTCTCCCCAGCCACTTTGGCAGCACCTCTGGGCGTTCCCAGGCCAGCTGAGAAACATAGTCCCTCCAGCTTGTCCTGGGCCTCCTCCCGGTGGGACGTGCCTAATCAAATGCCCGAGCAACCTCAACTGACTCCTCTCGACGTGGAGGAGCAGCGGCTCTACTCTGAGTACCTCCCGGATGACAGAGCTTCTCACCCGATCTCTAAGGCAGAGCCCAGACAACCTGCAGAGAAAACTCATTTCAGCCGCTTGTATTCGCAATTTCGTTCTTTAGGTTACTACCCAAAGCTCGTAACCATAGATGAGGGTAGGAACGTAGATCGACCGGTAAATCGAGAGCTTTGCCTTTTGACTCAGCTCACTCTTCACCATGACAGATCGGTACAGCGCCCACTTCACTGCAGATGCTGCACTAATCCGCCTATCGATCTCCCGCTCCATTTTTCCCTCATTTGTGAACAAGACCTCAAGATACTTAAACTCCTCCACTTGGGGCAGGATATCTTCCCCGACCCGGAGAAGGTACTCTACCATTTTCCGGCTCAAGACCATGGCCTCAGATTTGGAGGCACTGATCCTCATCCCAGATGCTTCACACTCGGCTGCGAACCGTTCCAGCGAAAGCTGTAGATCACGGCCTGATGAAGCCAATAGGACCACATTATCTGCAAATAGCAGAGACTCAATCCTAAGGTCACCAGAACGGATCCCCTCGACACCTTGGCTGTGCCTAGAAATTCTGTCCATAAACGTTATGAACAGAATCGGTGACAAAGGGCAACCTTGGCGGAGTCCAACTCTCACTGGAAACGAGTCCGACTTACTGCTGGCAACGTGGATCAAGCTCTGACACCGGTCATATAGGAACCTTACAGCCTGTATCAAAGGGCCCGGTACCCCATACTCCCGGAGCACCCCCCACAGGATTCCCTGAGGAACACAGTCAAACGCCTTCTCCAAGTCCACAAAACACATGTAGACTGGTTGGGCGAACTCCTATGCACCCTCAAGGACCTTGCTGAGGGTATAGAGCTGGTTCAGTCTTCCACGACCAGGACGAGAACCACACTGCTCTTCCTGAATCTGAGATTCGATGATCTGACAGACCCTCCTCTCCAGAACCCCCGAATAGACCTTACCAGAGAGGCTTAAGAGTGTGATCCCTCTATAATTGGAACACACTCTCCGGTCCCCCTTTTTGAATAAGGTGACCACCACCCCGGTCTGCCAATCCAGGGGAACTGCCCCCGATGTCCACACAATATTGCAGAGTTGCGTTAGCCAACACAACCCTACAACATCCAGAGCATTAAGGAACTTCTGGCGAATCTCATCCACCCCTGGAGCCTTGCCACCGAGGAGCTTTTTAACCACCTCGGTGACCTCAGCACCGGAGATTGGAGAGCCCGACCCAAAGCTCCCAGGCTCCGCCTCCTCAATGGAAGACGTGCTGATGGGATTGATTCAACAAGGTACTGGAAACATTCCTCAGAGTCTGGTCCATATTGACATGATAGCATCATGCATTTGCTGCAGATTTGTCAGCTGCACATCCGTGATGCAAATCTTCTATTCCACCACATCCCAAAGGTGCTCTATTGGATTGAGATCTGGTGACTGTGAAGGCCATTTGAGTACAGTGAACTTATTGTTGTGTTCAAGAAACCAGTCTGAGATGATTTGCGCTTTATGACATGGTGCATTATCCTGCTGGAAGTAGCCATCAGAAGATGGGTACACTGTGGTCATAAAGGGATGGACATGGTCAGCAACAATACTCGGGTAGGCTGTGGCATTGACATGGAAAATATCCCCATACCATTGCACCACAACCATCAGCCTAAACCGTTGATACAAGGCAGGCTGGATCCATGCTTTCATGTTGTTGACGCCAAATTCTGACCCTACCATCCGAATGTTGCAGCAGAAATCGAGACTCATCAGACCAGGCAATGTTTTTCCAATCTTCTATTGTCCAATTTTGGTGAGCCTGTGCGAATTGTAGCCTCAGTTTCCTATTCTTAGCTGACAGGAGTGGCACCCGGTGTGGTCTTCTGCTGCTGCTGCCCATCCACCTCAAGGTTTGATGTGTTGTGCAGTCAAAGATGCTGTTCTGCATGCCTTGGTTGTAACGAGTGGTTATTTGAGTTAATGTTGTCATTCTATCAGCTCAAACCAGTCTGGCCATTGGCTTCTGACCTCTGGCATCAACAACACATTTGCACTCACAGAACTGCCGCTCACTGGATAGTTTCTCGTTTTCGGACCATTCTCTGTAAACCCTAGAGATTGTTGTGCATGAAAATCCCAGTAGATCAACAGTTTCTGAAATACTCAGACCAGCCCGTCTGGCACCAACAACCATGCCACGTTCAAAGTCACTTAAATCACCTTTCTTCCCCATTCTGATGTTCGGTTTGAACTGCAGCA
>NC_051431.1:30280084-30281820 GCF_001649575.2 Kryptolebias marmoratus | reverse complement strand
ATTATGTTTTTTTATTGGTCTGTAATCTAATCAGAAATGTCATGTTTTCATTAGCTGTAAGCAACAAATCATCAGCATTGTTCATTAAAATGGTACATTACTGATGTATTAAAATTAAATACGATAGGTACACTTAAGGACATTGTATTAGCCAGTCGACAAGTACTTTTACTTTTAATACTTAAGTAGTTTTAAAAGCCAGTATTTTCTGACTTTTACTTAAGTAAAAGTAAAACTACCACATTAACATTTGTACTTGAGTACATTTGTGTCTGTGTATTTGTACTTTTACTTAAGTACATTGTTTGAGTACTTTCTCCACCACTGGGCTTATTCGACATTTGCATTAATGAGCAGTTAGACAGGTGTGCCTACTAAGTGGCCTAAGTGGGGCGGCAGTGGCTCAGGAGGTAGGGGTTTGTCTTGTGATTGGAGGGTTGCTGGTTCGAGCCCCTGCTCCGGCTGTCTCAGCTGTTGTGGCTGTCTCAGCTGTTGTGTCCTTGGGCAAGAAACTTCACCCGCCCTGCCTACTGGTGGTGGTCAGAGGGCTCGGTGGCGCCGGTGTGATGGCAGCCTCACTTCTGTCAGCCCGCAGCTGTGGTTACAGTGTACCACCATCAGTAAGTGAATGTGTGGATGAATGGGTGAATGATTGTAGTGTAAAGCGCTTTGGGGTCCTTGGACTAGAT
Source organism: Kryptolebias marmoratus (assembly GCF_001649575.2). Taxonomy (NCBI): domain Eukaryota; kingdom Metazoa; phylum Chordata; class Actinopteri; order Cyprinodontiformes; family Rivulidae; genus Kryptolebias; species Kryptolebias marmoratus. Next base: position 30,281,131 of record NC_051431.1, on the reverse strand, counting down.
AAAGCGCTGTATAAGTGCAAGCCATTTAGTGGCCAGTGAGTGTATAACCATAAGAGGCATCTTAAAACATTACAGTAATGTTTCATATCATCTATATGCTGATGATATTCAGTTGTACTGAAACAATGTAACTAAGACTCATAGAAGAGCCCACACTCCTGTGCTGGCCTCTCTGCACTGGCTCCTTATGCATTTGAGGAGTCATTTTAAAATTTTGGTTTTAACTTTTAGGGCACTTCATGGTCAGACTCCCAAATATATTTCAGCCCTTCTGAAGCCTTTCTGTCCATCTAGGTCTTTGAGATTTTTCAATCAAATGTTGCTGGTGGTACCTCGTACCTTCTATAAAACACGTGGAGACAGAGCGTTTCAGGTGGTGGCCCATAGGCTCTGGAACGCTCTCCCTTTGTCGCTACATTGCTCAGATTCCACTGTCTCTTTTAAGAAACATCTAAAGACATTTTTATTCAGACAGGCTTTTAGCTAAGCGTTGTTTACTGTTTTTAGGTATGGTTTTACTGTTTTTTGTTATTTTTGCTCTCTCTTAACCACTTTGTGATGTTGTCATCTGTGAAATGTAGTATATAAATAAAGCTTACTTAAAGCTTATAAGGTAACACCTGTTGGAATAGAAGTCATAACATAGTTATGACTTATCAACAACTCCCTCGAGTTCTCACATAATGAACCTGTTTACAGGATTGATGTTTACTTTTCTCTTCATGGGAACCAGACTGACTTGCTCCTCCCTAGACCCTCCTCCTTGCTTCCAGTATTCCAATATCTTTAATATAGGCTCCGGTGTTGACTTGGGTAGGGGGCAGCAGAGCTTTGATTCAGAGCTGGGACTCTGATATTGATTGTTAATTGTCTTTAACACTCTTTATATTTTGTGAACCTGTAATGGCAGAATTTACTATAGGGTAACACCTGTTGTTTATAAGTCCTGATAATGTTATGACTTCTGTTCCAAGTCCCATGGGTTCTCACAGAATGAACTTGTTTATAGAAGTGATGTTGAATTTTCTTCCCTTGGGAACCAGACTG
>NC_051431.1:30276802-30278831 GCF_001649575.2 Kryptolebias marmoratus | reverse complement strand
AGCAGCAACTCGAGCACATTGCTGCCCCCTATATGTCAAGAGGACAAATAACACCTTTTCTGTTTAAATTGCCAACCCGCCACAGTGGCGTGTGTGTTGATCAAATTCACCCGCCACTTCAAATATTTACCCGCATTTGGCCGGTGGCGGGTGCTAATTTCCACCCCTGACAGTGCCTTGAAATTGATTTTTTTTTCTTACATCAGTAATAGGAAATTAAACTTGTGACCAATGACGGATTCCTGTGAATAGTTAAAGGCCTAGTGTTCCTTGAAGTTTTGCCTATCAACACCTTTCATGTCAGTTTTAGACGAAGATCATCTTGTGCTGAGAAAGTTTTGAGTTTTGGTCAAACCTTGTCATTCACATTATGCTGGATCTCATGATATTGCAAGACCTTGCAGATGTGTTTGCATTCAGTGTGTGTTGGGAATGACTCTCAGCTACTACCACATCAAATTTTAGCTCAATATTCATAAAATTTAAAGCATTAGAGCCATTTTTGTGTTGGGTCATGTTAAAAAGCTGTGGTGGCCTTCTTGAAATGGGTTGATTCCAAATGTTTCAGCTGTTGACATCCAATGATTACTTTCTGGAAGTTTCATTAAAATCTGCCTAGTGGTTCATGAGATAACTTAGTAACAGACACGCTTGCGCAAAAATGTAATTGTCCACCATTTGGTGGCAAACGACAGTAAGTCTGTCCTATACCGAGAAATGACTGTGCTGGCTTTACTTCAGTCATATTTATTCATGTTTCTGCAGGCCTGCAATTTCATGTGATGTGCATGCAACTACCTTCCTTTATTTGGTTGGTTTACACAAGATTTAACTTGGTTTTTAAAAGCTAAAAGACAAAGTTGGTAGAGATTGACACTTTTATAATTCAGATGTCTCCCAGTGTGTCTTGTGAGTACAGTTCAATCCAGATTCATACTGAGGCTGGTAATTGATAGATTTAAAGAACTTTAGTAAAAGCTTACCTTTTAAAGTTTATTTTTCTTTTACAGCTTGAAGAGTGAAGTGCGGTCAGTCCTGAAGCATTGATTCTGACTTCAAGTAAACTAAAAAAGTTATTTTCTTGAAAAAACTGTTTATGTACAGTGTCCTCATGGTATTGTTGCATAACACAGCTAACATTAAGTTGTTAGTTTTTTGTTACTCCTATGTAACTGGAATGTGTGTTTATATGCAATTCAAGCACAAGGGACAGCAAAACACAATAAAGAGAGCTGAACAACCCTCTGAATGTTTCAGTGTATTTTTGACCTTTGATTGTAGCAAAGTTGAGTTTTTAGTCACATTTGGAGCAGAAACCCCTTGGACTTTATCAATTTTAATTTTAAAGTTGAACTGTTAATTTTAAATGTGAACTATCTGAGGGTGGAAGAGTGACATAGTGGTTAGAGCCTTCTCCTCCCAGCAATAAGGTCGCAGGATCGCATCCTGACCTAGGGCCTTTCTCTGTGGAGTTTGCATCTAAAAATTTAGTTTATTGAATGCTTATTAATTATTTGTTAGATGACTTTATTGGAAAACATTTAAGCAACATATTTTAATGGGTTATTTAGACCCATTGTCTAAATTAGCGTTTCTCAACGGGGGCGGTACCGCCCCCTGGGGGGTGTTGAGAGGATGACGGGGGCGCTGGCAGCAATATTTTCAAAAGGGGGGCGTTGATATTCTTTTGGGGGGCGTTTGCTTAAAGGTAAAGTTTATACAAAAGGTTCACAACAATATCAGTTTAAACTTTGAACTACTTGTAAAAATATTGTGGCCTAAAATATTCAAACCGTTGCAGAACTGCAGCTGTATCGATGGTGTTTCTTTTTAACGCAGCTCCATGCTGCCTTCAGGAGAACGGGACATCAGAGTATCATTTTTATAATTTGTCCCACATGGCAGTTACTTTGAGAAAGGAACGCTCTCTTTAGTGATATTACCCTTGGAATTATTTATTTCTCTTACATGGGTTAATTTCTCTGAAGGATACACCTTGAGCGCATTGTTATCGCAGTGGTTAAACATT
>NC_051431.1:30273607-30275079 GCF_001649575.2 Kryptolebias marmoratus | reverse complement strand
AAAAAAAAGGTGGGGGGTGGGAGGGGGGCGGTAAGAGGCCTTGATAATGGATAGGGGGGCGCTGGCCCAAAAAAGGTTGAGAAACACTGGTCTAAATGATCCTGAGGTAACTGGTCTGCATCTGTGTTCAGACCATGAGGCCTGAGCTCTCATTTTGAGAGACACTGTCCTCAGCCACAACGCCTTCTTAGAAAGTGAACCGTGGGCTCTTACGCTCACGTTGTCGAAAACGTGCAAACGTGGACAGTTAGCTGTTGCTTGTCTGAAGAACCTAGTTTATCCCCATAAATGGAATTGAATGTATTGTTCAGGTCTGTCCCAGTGGGATGTGGGTGTCTTTTTACTCCAACTGGGTGTGGTAAAGGTTAATAAAAATAAGCAGCCCCAGAGAAACGGGGGATCTTCACAAGATTGGGCCAGAAGTCCCGTTTCGGCACAGACTGTTATTTTGAATAAATTCTCACTGTTCAAGAATAACTTATGTCTGTCGAGTCATTTCTGTATAGACATTCACTTCGCTGCTGAGGACCCAGAAGAACGTCCACTGCCTTAAAGACACTTCAGTAGAAAGCACAAAATGGAAAGGAATGACCCAGTAGGGAGTGAAGAACAAAGACCGGTATTTAAAGGCTGAGGATCAGGAGGAAAATGGGCACAGGTGAGTGATTACAAACAGGTGAGAATGATGGCAGTGATTGAGTAGGCATGGTAACGTGGGTGTGGCATGAGAAACTGGAAAGTAACTGAACTGCAAGGTATGAGAGAAGGAGGCGTGGCAAGTTACTGGGGAGATGGATTGTGGCAAGACCTGGACAAATAACACAAAACACCAAACCATGACACCCGGTGGACTTACCTGCTCCTGGATAGGGAACCTCTTCTTCATCTTGGATTACCTCTCCTTCAGCCTGCTTCGCCTCCACGCCATGCCGCCCCAAAGAATCTGTAAAACAAATATTATTCTCAAGAAAGACTCTCCCTGCTTAAAACTAACCGCCTTGTACCCAAGACTCACCTTGCTCCTTCATGCCGTTGCAGATCCTCCTGGGTGTTCCTCTGCTGTAAATAACACTTAACTTTTGACGCTGTCTCCGTGTCTGGTTCTTGGTGCCGTTCCCACAACAAACTCTGGTTCTTGTCATAATGTTAGCTGGAAGTGTAGAAACAGCCACTGAATACCAAAGGATTTATTTTTAAATATCCATCCATCCATCCATCCATCCATCCATCCATCCATCCATCCATCCATTGTCTTCCGCTTATCCGGAGTCGGGTTGCGGGGGTAGCAGCCTAAGCAGGGAGGCCCAGACTTCCCTCTCCCCAGCCACTTGGGCCAGCTCCTCCGGGGGAATCCCAAGGCGTTCCCAGGCCAGCCAAGAAACATAGTCCCTCCAGCGTGTCCTGGGTCTTCTGTGCCTCCTGGAGGCGTCCAGGAGGCATCCTCACCAGATGCCCGAGCCACCTCAACTGGC
>NC_051431.1:30269819-30273505 GCF_001649575.2 Kryptolebias marmoratus | reverse complement strand
GGATATCTTTTTATTGAACCAGCTGGACATACCTGACAAGGTTCTATCTTGGATATGTTCTGACCCACTTCCTGTTCTGTGACTGTACTTTATAGTCTGGTGTCACAAAATGTGCAATTTTATCAACAATTTTTGTATGTAGTGACCTAAAATCTTAACAGTTAAACGAAAATGTTTAATACTTTGTTTAACGGATAAATTTGAAACAAGTTAAATCCCAAAAATCAAAAACAAACAAAAAAACAACAACAACTGGGCTTCTATTCTGTAGTAGAATATGTTTCATATCCCACTGGGGGAAATTTTTCCATTTAAAGCTAGAGAGGGAGGAGTTCAAAGTTTAAAACTGTACAAGATACTCTGTTTCTGCAGGTAAACTCACATGCAGATTAATCTTTCTCTCCTCCCACTTGAGAGTCATGCTTGGCTCACAAGAGAGATGTTTTGGTCATATGCATGAGGTGTGAATTAGAATGAAAAAAATTATGTATGTCAGAATGGCCAAGTAGTCCAAGGACTTGAGACCTGTCGAGGGTGTACCCAGCTCGCATAAATGGAGCACCTCAAACAGTTATAATCTTGGAACTCCACACCCTCTAGCATATATATGTATCTTCAGAGGCAACTTAGCTAACAGCTACAAAAAACAGCTAAAGCTGTGTATTTTAAATGACTGCTGTATTGAATTTTGTTCTTAAGAGTTCTTTGAAAATCAGGTTTAATGATTATTCTCAGTCTAAGCATCACTGCCAAGGCCATTTAGATGAATCTCGACCGTGCTGGTCCCAACATATCAAAGCAAGGACTTGATTTGAATCTAAAAATTCACACATTTTATTATCATTTGTTGAAGTCTTTAAAGCACAGCAGCAACTGATAACATCTTACATCAGCAAACAAACATTTTGCTTTTTTATATTATTAATGTGCAGACATTGCAAATGCAATGATTTTTATTTGATTATCAGACTGTTTTTATTTGCATCATATGATCTAATGGAGCCATTTTGGACTCCATCTCATCTATCTTTAGAAAACAAATCACGCAGCGCTCCAATATTTTCTTTGTTGACATGGCGCTACATGGGTGACGACTGGCAGCAAGTGGTCCATCTTGATTTTGTTGGCCTGGCACTGTCGCACTTGAAACATTTCACGGAAAACAGCAAACATTTTTCATCAATGAAAGGGCTTTAATATAAGGCATTACAATGTAAATTCCATCCATCCATCCATCCATTTTCTTCCGCTTATCCGGGGTCGAGTCGCGGGGGCAGCAGACTAAGCAGAGAGGCTCAGACTTCCCTCTCCCCAGCCACTTGAGCTAGCTCCTTCGAAGTAATCCCAAGGCATTCCCAGGCCAGCCGAGAAACATAGTCCCTCCATCGTGTCCTGAGTCTTCCTCTGGGTCTCCTCCCAGTAGGACGTGCCTGGAACACCTCACCAGGGAGGCGTGCAGGAGGCATCCTAATCAGATGCCCAAGCCACCTCAACTGGCTCCTCTCAATGTGGAGAAGCAGTGGCTCTACTCTTAGCCCCTCCCGGATGACCGAGCTTCTCACCCTATCTCTAAGGGAGAGCCCAGACACCCTGCGGAGAAAACTAATTTCAGCCGCTTGTATTCGCGATCTCGTTCTTTTGGTCACTACACAAAGTCCGTGACCATAGATGAGGGTAGGAACGTAGATCAACCGGTAAATCGAGAGCTTCGCTTTTTGACTCAGCTCTCTCTTCACCACGACATACCGGTACAGCGCCTGCAATTTTTAAATATTGTTTATATTAAAAATGTGCATTAGCAAGATGTGTAATTTATTCCAAGCTAATTAATAATACTTGCTTGACTATATGATTTAGAGGAGAAAAACACAAGTAAAGAATGAATGAGACAGACATGATCAGCTGCTGTAGAGGAGAGCAGAGATGACATCAGGTAGGAATAATTCAGCTAGTGAGGCCACAAAAACCTAGATGCCCAGGAGGGTTTGAATTTCTGCTGACCACCACTGTGTCAGTTTGGGAAAAATAGTTCAGGCAGACATGGCAAGACCAACACTACAGATCGGAAAGTGGACAAGAGAGGTGAAGATGATGATGATGATGGAGAGGAACAGAGAGGTGCAGATGAGAGGGTTGTGGCAAGGTCTTACTCAGAAGATCCATCTGAATGGCCTTCACCACAGGAAGTGGGGGACTCATAGTAGCTGAGAGTCATTCACAACATGTGCTCCAAGTAGGCCCGTAACAATAACACATTTTGCTGGGCGATTAATTGTCTCATTGAGGCAGTACATGGTGGAGAATGACCCACAGAGATGTTCTGATGGGCCATACCCAAGATCAGGTATTATATTTTATAAGTCCATGAATAAAAACAGGCAAAAAAAAAAGGGGGGGGGGTAAGAGGCCTGGATAATGGATAGGGGGTGCTGGGCCAAAAAAGGTTGAGAAACACTGGTGTAGAGGCTAATTACACACAGCTTTCCTTTGCCCATGTAATGGTCTCGCAGGATCTCTAACGTCTTCCTGCTGTTATCTGCTGCTTTTCTTATGCCTTTCTTAGTTTAGGACAAACCTTTGTCATCTAGAAACTATCAGTTCGGCATAGGCCTCCTCATTCTTCTCCCAGTTGTCTTTTTCCTCGGCATCTGAATTCAGCTCGACTTTACCCAGAATGATGTCTTGCAAGCCTTGCAGCTGGAGCTGACCCAAAAACTTAGTCTCCCACAACTCAAAATTTATTTTGTCTCAATCAAAGCACAACCTTTGCCATCGACTTCCCATCTTCCTTCTGGGCCCATGAAGTGTTGACGCTGTCATCATAAGGGCAGGAAAAGTCTGAGAAAATCACACTGGTTCTAATCAAATATTTGATTGAACCACGAGGTAAAGCCACCTCTTACATTTTATTCCAATCAATCACAGCCGTGCACAAATCTTACATCTTAAATAGTCCCACAATGATGACGTCAGTGAAAAGCATACATTATCAGAAAAACAACATTTGTTAATATGTTAACAAATATTCAATATTTTCTTGTCTTGAGGAAAGTTCCCCCAGTCTTTTCTTCGAACTAATGAATTGTCTCCGCTGTCTGGCTGTCGAAGCGAGTGAAGGCGGTCTTCCTGTTCAAAACCTTCGTCAGAAATGAAGAGGTGTGTGGGACGGAAACATCATGCGCCATTTTAAACCGGATAACAACAAAATAAAACAGTGAACTCACTTACATATCAGTCAATAATGTATTTTAAGTTATTTTGTGTGTTTGTTCTCGTTTTTTGATTACTACAGCCAACAAAAGAGCCCGGAAGCAGACAGAACTGTCGCCGTCAGCGAGGAAGGTAAATCTGGGATTATCTATTATTTTTACTATTACTATCATTATTATCTTGGTAAGGTAAACGTGCAGAAAAAAACCCATTTGATTGTGTATTTAGTCATCTGCAATGTTTTTTTTTTGTTGTTGTTTTTCAGTGTACTCAAAATGTATAAACAGTTCTGAAATGTGCGTGTTTTTGGTCTATTATTTCATTAAAAGATCCTTTTTAATCAACTTTCCTACAAAATAAACTTTGTATTGAGTGACAAAATTATAAATATAAATTACACAGAAGGAACTGAACTGACATTTTCTTATTTAGATTTATGCAGACCTGACTAAGTCTTTTCTAAAAAAAAAAAAAAA
>NC_051431.1:30267210-30268785 GCF_001649575.2 Kryptolebias marmoratus | reverse complement strand
GAGGGGTTCCGGCTTCCGCTTAGCTGACTCCCCCAGACCGCGTTATCTTCCGTGCTTAGTACTCGCAGTCCCATAAACTCCCATGACCTCGCCAGCTAGTGCAGAGTTACACTCATCCTTAGGTTAATACAATACGATTACAGAACATTATTACATTATTCTAACTGGTAAGGAGTGTCTATATTATAGTTTTCACTTCACACTTCCGAGAACTATCAAATGATTTAAGATTTGTTACTTCTGATTCTTTAGGGTCTGTAGCCACTGCAGAAGATCCAGCAGCTATTGCCACCATTCAGTCTGCTGGTACCTTCACTGACCAACCCATCAAGTATCTCTTTAAAGATGAAGGAACTGGTAGGAAGGAGTTGGGGGGTGAAAAATGTGAGATGTGAGATGGGAATGTATTTGTGACTTTTTTAACTAAGTTAAAAAAGTGCTACAATTTTTTTTATTGTTGTTTAGGTTTTTAAGTCCCACAGCAGGGTGTCTGTACAGACCATATCTCATCACTTACTCACATCCTTGATGCAGAGCCTGCTTAACTTTTCATATGTCGAGTATTACAGCTCTGTTACTATCTTGGTTGCACAAAGGTGCAACAGCAGTGGGTCACACAACAGAGGTGTCTAAGCCCTGGCTTGAAGTGTTTTTTAAGTCCCTTTATAGTACAGTGTTACCTGAATATTTGAAAAACTTTTTATTGTTGCTTCTCAACATTCTTGAGTTTTTTGTTGCATCAAATTTTAGATTTAGGTGTTCAAGTCAAGTCAAGTCAAATTTATTAATATAGCACTTTTTAAGCAACAAGGCGATTCAAAGTGCTTTACAATATGTGAACACAAAAATACAGAGTCATAAAACACACAACAATATCTAAAATATGAACTAAGATAATCTAGACTAAATAAGACACAAGAGTACAGAAAAGCTAAGATAAACAGAAGTAAACTAAACTAAAGGTACCGGAAGGCTAACTAAGAGTACCGAAGGCCAGCTAAGAATTAAATACATTTAAATAAAAGACCAACTAAAAGTGTCAGTGTAAAAAAATGGGCAGAGCGTCAAGTTTACATAACATCCAGGAGAATGTTGAAATAGCCAGCCTTCTGAGGCCGATCCAGTGGAGCCAGGTAAGGAGTGTCTATATTATAGTTTCACTTCACAATTTCCCCCTTTTGGTCTCTGAAAGAGACCACCTTTAAACACAGCGCTCTCTCCCTAGTAGGTGCTGCACCTACGCTTCGGAGGAGATGTTACCAGCACATCACTCCCAATCAGACGTCTTTACCACGTCTGTCCCTCCTGATTATATTCAAAAACATTGATTAAAAAGCACATGTTGTTTATGAGACACAATCACCCTAATTATAGGTCTTCTACCTCTACTTTTATATTTTCTTGCTGTCAGGTGGCCAAAAGAGCGAGGAAGTGTAATCTATTCTTAAATTCAGTCCCATCTGCTCATAACCATACAACATTTTTGTGACGCCATCAGTGAGACGACACGAGACGGCTCTTAACCTTCCTTACTCTGTGAGTGACTGATGGGTTTGAGCTCTCTAATAGGGGGCT
>NC_051431.1:30261211-30267110 GCF_001649575.2 Kryptolebias marmoratus | reverse complement strand
GCTACGCTATGACATAATCGGCTGACAAATCCGTCCTTTAAAGGATGCAGACCCTGAATTCAGACAGCATTTTGGAAAACGTTACTAATGTTTGTCCTCCTACAGAAACCATATTAAAACAAAAATATATTTCCCACCCCATCTTTTTCCATTTTCAAACATTTTTGAAAAAGCTCCAGGGAGCCACTAGGGCATGCGGCTCTTGAGCTGCATGTTGCCGACCCCTGAGGTAGGGGTTGCTGTGGTCATTTATGCTGGCTATTTGGTCTTCGTATATTAAAACAAGAGCTGCATTATCACCTTGAAGTAGTGTTGGTTTTAAGTGTGAAATGGAATCTGGTAGGTCTTCGCCTTTTAATTTTTGTTTGGGATGTTCATGGACAGGATCTTGACAATGATGGAAAGAAGGGAGTCTGGCTTGGGAACCTTAGGGTTGCATTATTTGGTGAATTTGCGAGCATGTTCAAGCTGTGACCATCAGCATGCACTGAAACAGTTTGTAGCAGAGTGTGAAGCAGTAAGGATGAGAAGTTGGTACTGCTCAATTAAAGACTATTTTAAATCTCTGTCCCTCTGAGGAGAAATTACTCACCAGATACACAATATCCACAGAACCCTTAGGTTCATGCACAAATGTGTACAGAACACTGATGTCCTCTTCTTTGTCACAAGAAAGGGGTGTTTTACTCTTCAACTCCAGGGAGCTGACCGTTTTGGTATAATGAGAAGGGGGTTGGGAAAGGGACACTATGTGAAATCCATTGTCATAGTGGGCAGTTCTATATGCTGGATACGTCAGAGCTGGTGAGTTGCTTACCTGTTTAAAAAGAAATAGAGCTTATTATGGTTGAAACAAGTTGTTAGCCTTTTTTAAATTTTATATTGAGAAAAGACAGGCATAGCTTACTGACTTGGTTTCATGAAAGAGCTGTAAAGGGACTTACATGGAGACTGACATCTCCACTAAAAGTGTCTGTGCTCAGGGAAAAGGTGGCAACACCATTTATGTCAGTTGTGAGATTCTGCACCAAGCTTGCTGACCACCTTTCACCCGTAAACAGGTACAGCGGCATGTCAACAATAGGGGTGTTATTGTAGTGAACTGCTTTAACCTGTGAAAATAGTGTTATATTATTGAGACTGCAAAATGCAGGACCTGGTTTGTGTAGAAGTCACAAAAATGTGAAGTTAAAATTTTGCGCTTACTTTTCCTTCCACATTTTCTCCTTGTTCATAAATTTTGGGAGGGTCAACAAAAGAGAAGTTTCCAATAACATATGAAAGCTCTATTTTATTCCCTTGTGAATGTGAAACACCTGAATATAAAAAGCTCTTATCAGTCATGTGCCAATTTTATTAATATCAGTATTAATACTCTCCTTAAAGGGATAGTCTGGTCATTGTTGAAGTGATGTTCTGCTGCATACTTATCAATGGTATTTTATAAGCTGTGACATCAGCCAGAGCACAGAGTAAAGAAAAAGGCAAAAATCTTCAACCAAGCTAAACCGGCCCCAAAACAAGAGGCCATTAAAAAAAAATCTATTTTCAGGCTATTAAATTTTAATCTCTCAGAAACAACATATCAGTGTGAAAAAACATTACATTTTTCAAATAATAAGCTGCTACACCTTTTCATGACACCATTTGTTTAGCATGTTGCCATTTCCTTAGCCAGACAATGTCTGTCCTACTAAATGAATGTATGGGGTGCTCATAAACCATGTATGTGCCAACGGTGCTGAGGCTGCTGAATGCATCAGTCTGCCTGATCAGAGATGTCTAGTTAGGCCAAGAGTTTACTTAACTTCCGGTGGACTGATACATTTGTAGCCCTTGTACCATCAACATGTGAACAATTTATGCTCAACACACATACATTTGTGTAGTAACACAGACATTGGTAGAGAAACCAGGAACTAAACTATCGTGCAAAAACTTGAAGGTATATTAGCTAATGTAGCATTCTTTCACACTGATGTCATTTGAGTTGTTTAAAAAACACTGAAGACAAAAAAAATACATTTTTATTAAGTGGGATCTCATTTGGTTAGCCATTAGCCTATCCTGGACAAAGACTTCTGCCCTTTTCTCTAAACTATGTGCTCTATGACTGATGTCATGGCTGATAAGGAACTAATTGATAACTATTTGACAAAACATTACTCCAAAAATGAGCAGACCATCCCTTTAACAAACAAAAGTATAGCATACAACAAACACTTACCTGTTCCCTCCTCTTCCACTGTGGCACTGATGACAAAATTATCTGCCAATACCTTTTGGTCAATTTTGATGAAAGTTGACATCTTGAATTCAAATGTAGCACAGCCTGCATGATCCGTCTAGAAAGTGCAAAAAAAGAAATCATCATGGAGACATGTACAACAAACAGAGGGGAAACACTCAAATATAAGCTTAATCTGATGTGAGACCTTTATATTTTTGTAAAATGTGTTCCTTTGAATGAAACAATGACCCACCCTGTCCCAGCATGACTCTTATTTGTGGCTAGCTCCTTTTATGAAGATATCCTTTGGCTCTACCTCTGAGTGGTTAGCTGTCATCTAGCCCTTCAACAGGGATTTTAGCTGCTAGATTTACTAGACTGACGACTCCAATCATGAACAGAGACAACCCTGAAAGAATGTTTAAAGTGAAGTGGAAAGGAGTTTGCACTGGGCCAAATGGTGGTTGAAAAAAAGCAAACAACAAAAAAACTTGAATTTGGAATTAATAAATACACCTGAGGTAACTAGCCAAGTGCTGACACAAGCCTGAGTAAAGACTTTGTAAACCGAAGAACAAATTTTTTTCTTATATTTCTCCCTAGGTTACTTATTGTCAGAGTGAATTTATTGTTCCCCTGTTCTGTTGCTGCTCTTTATCATCAGAAGGCAATACTGTGACAGCGTAGAGAAGACCAGACTGTTGGAAGGACAGAGAGAAGAAAACAGAGAACAAGTTCTCAAAATAATTTTGACCTGGCCCAACATGGATCTGTGACAGCACTGTTGCTACTATTAAAAAAGCTCAAAGTCTCCAAACTTCTAGGCTTTTATAAACATACACCACTGTTTGCTCCCTCTAATCTTCCTCCTCGTCAGTAAATGTAATGCCAAGGCTTTCCTCATGATCTGAGATAATCATGCAGCATTCAAGCAGCAGCTTAAAAACAAAAAAACTTGCTTCTTCCCAGGTATATTTTTGGTCTCGTAGCAACCAGCATCAAACTTTGACACAGTTTGTTGTCTACATGTGTGTGCCATCTCCATACTCTGGGCTGTACTCTTGTTGTACAAATAGCTCATAGAATTTCCTACATATAGGGGACCTAGGTCTCTGGCTGCAAAAAAAAAGAAGTTCTTTATAAGACCAAGAAATAGCTTGTCACAGCAATATAGTTTTGTTGTCATCACTTTCTTTAAACTCAAATGAGTGGTGGGCTCACTCTTGAGAAAATAGTTAGTGAGAACTCCTAAAGAAGAAAAATAAATGATGGGGTCCTATGCAATACAATGCAGTGTCAGCTAATGCCAAGACAGACATGCTGTTACAGTGGACACTGATCACCGCTTAGGCAATAGAAAACAATACTCCTGAACCAAGAGCCTTAATATACCTTTCATGAAGGTCATGAAACAATCTATTTGGAAAGATAAGAAAAAAAATCTCCTGAGGTAAATAGAAACTTTACTGTGTTGAAGACCTACCACGACATAAAGGAGACCAGAATGAAGCCATCATAAAAAGCACACACTGAGAATACTGTCACATACAACCTTAGAGGATGGGCCTTCAACGACCATCTGAAACTGCTTTAGGTGCCACAGGCACTTAGGGCAATGAAACAAAGTTTATCTTTTTTATTGTAATAAGGCGGAGAATTAGTACAAGGACCAGAGCTGGGACGTCTCAAGGAGGAAGCCGGAAGCAGAAGCCGGAAGCAGAAGCCCAGAACAAAGGAAGTGTCCACTCATATAGATCCTAGGTGCCGCCCATTCCAGAGGGCTGGACCGCACTTCCCTCAGACGTCAGTAGTTTTCTATGTGTAGCTGGAGATGGCTTTAACTGTTTCAAGCAAGTGTTTCAGCGGGTGTAACTTAATCTGTGAGCTTACAGCAATAATAAACTATTCACGATATGGCAAAGGCTTGATACAGCCAATAAAGGCGGTTGAGAAGCTTTTTCCTCTATATCTCTTTAGTACTGACTTTTTTTTTTAGGACATATCCAACTAAACCCACAAAACATATTTTATAAGAATGTTTTGAAATGTGAGCATTGAATTTTAAATGTTTAGCTTTGTTAATTCCTTGTTTTGATAGTTAAAAAAGAAGGTAAAACATATAGCACATGGACACTCTGGTAATTCATTTCAGTGATCCGTCTTTTACAGAACATTGGATAATTGATTACAATTTGTAGTGGATAGTACAATGTGAATGTGCTTGTTTACTATCGTAAATATACAGAAAATGTGAATTTACATAAAATAGTTAATGTAATTAATGGTGAAAATGTGTTGATCACAGGAATGGGAGATGTTTTGATGAGACTGTGGCACTAATTTTGTAAGGGTATAAGTGGAATTATACGCAACTGAAGTGAAGGAAGCAGAAATGCACTGTGTGAACATCATTCTGAGTTTGTAAATTAATGAGACGTAAACTGGAGGGAAACAATGCATTCTGTTGTCATTGCTCTGTTTTCACCTGTTTCATACAGGTACCATATTTGTGACAGCGGTCTGCATTCTTGGAACCTGTTACAGAAACTTCACAAATCTTTTTACAATCAGCTTCCTTCAGTAACTAAAAGAAGATTAAAACTAAAAAAAAAATCTTGCAAAAGGATTTAGACGTGTATACAGGAGGGCAAATAGGTATGTTAGGTTCAAGAAACAGGGGAGTAGAATTCCTCTCAACCAAGAAAAACATTGTACAAAACTGAACACAAACAACTCTACCTCCTTTGTTTTTGTGTCGCATGGCTCAGTTATCTCCAATTCTTCTGGATTCCTTGGTACTGCACCGTAATAATAGCGCTGAAAAGGTCGGCACACCTTAACTGTAACACTTCCTGGCACAGGCTGTCCATATGTGTACCTAATTAAATTAAAACAGATCAGGGAGTCATTCACTCAGAGGCTCAACATCAAATTTTCCAAAATTTATAATAATTTGGTAGGAAAGAGCTGTACTTACTTTGCACATACTTCAGCATCAAATTCTTCTAACCCAATACTGACTTCTTCCTTTACGTTTATTGTTACAGCAAATTTGGGCAAAACTGAAAAACAAAAAGTGCATAATACTACAGGATTTAGATAGAATTATTTTTATAAGCAAATTAAAAAAAATGTCAATTTCTAACATACCATACTTCTCCACCTTGAAGCTGTGATAAACTTTATTTTCACCCGCTGAGACAATGATATTGTAGGTTCCTTCACGAGCCTCAGAGTTCAAGGAGTGAGAAAGCTGCAGTATTTTGCTATTGGATGTTTCATTGAGCCACTGTCCAATCCTGTTGTTGAGAGGATCCTGTTCAAAGAGTAAAAACTAGGTGATACCCTTCAGATGTTGAAAATGTTAAACATACATTTACATATCGTGAATTCAAACATGTTTACTATCAATATGACATATTTTCAACTACAGAGATTAGGCCTGTCACGATAAATCAATTAATCGCACGATTAAAACAAATGAGGTCGATAAGTTTCATTTATCGGCGTTATCATTCCTTCCTGTGTCTTTCTCTCTTTCTACTGAATACAAAGGATGACAAAAGGCTCAGCTCTGGTGCTCTTCACCGACCCCTCCCTTTCTCTTAGCTTCAGGGGGGCGTGGCCTTGTAGCTTGTACCTCTGCAGCATTAGCCCCCGCTAGGAGTT
>NC_051431.1:30252896-30261111 GCF_001649575.2 Kryptolebias marmoratus | reverse complement strand
AATGCAGGACTGTTGGTTGGCAAGTATACTGTGTTATTTTTGTGTTTATTATTGATCGTTGTAATGATTCTACTGATGTTTTTATGATGTAAAGAACTTTGAATGCCTTGCTGCTGAAATGTGCTGTACAAATAAATTTCTACTTACTTTACTTACTTAGCCAACTGGGTTTGTTGAAGGGTTACAGATAAGATAAAGAAGCAGGTTTGGTTTTGATTTGATTAGATTAATTTATTGAATTTAACAGGTAGCTGAGACTGATCCCTGATACATATTCTGACAGATTGTAAAAGATCTCTGTTTAAAATTTTGCCATTACCTATTAAGTCAACACTGTCTAACTGATAGCAACATAGCTAATAATGAACCACTGGACAGATTTTATTGAAACTTTCAGAAAGTAATCACTGTATATACATCTTCAACTAAATAACTTTTAGACTTAATTCAATTCAAGGTGGCCACAACATCTAATCAACATTAGCCAACACAAAAATGGCGATAACTCAGTCATTCTTACAGATATTTAGCAAACATTTGATGCGGTAGGAGCTGAGAGTCATTCACGACACATACTCTGAGCACATTATTTTCAAGGTTTGACAATAACAGCTGCAACTCTATCAGTTCTCAACATAAGAAGATCTTAGTCTAAACTCTGACATAAAAGGCAGTGGGCGATATGAATTCCTTCAAGGAATGCTAGGCCTTTCACTTTTTTTCTTTAAGGAAATAATGTGAATTAATTAATTTTTAAGACTAATTCATCTTATTTCTAAAATACTTTTACAGCGGCAATGATTCAGCTGATAAACTTAAATTCTTTAAACTTATCTATGAAGAGAATTTTGCCCACCTGTGATTCATCACTGGCTTTATAGATCTGGTCCAGAGATTACGGTAATTAGGTAATTAAGGAGGCACAAATATTTAAAATTAGTTTTGTTCATTTTGTGCTTCCTGCTGTTTATTGTCAATTGTGCTGCAAAATCTTATAGGGTTTTTTTTTTTTTTTTTTTTTTTTACCATAAATCACTTTCTGTGGTTATGTCTGTCAGGATTTGGGTTTTTATGTATATATTTTTTGAATCTTCTGTATTTCATTTTTATGTTTGTGGTATTGTAATTCTTGTGCTTTTTTCTTTCTATATTATTGTGTGGTTTTGCTCCCTGTGCCCTCGGTGTTCCCTGTGCCACTATTCACCTGCCCTCAGCTCAGTAGTTTTCCAGTCAGCCTGCCAAACCCACTTCACCTGTTGCCCATTACCTGTCACTCCAGCTGTAGTCAATCTCCCACTCACCCTCAGCCCTTATATTCAGTCATTTCTATCATATCCTCGCTGGACCATTTTGGGGGTTGCTGCTGGTATTTGTTGGTCTTCACCACAGTCAGGTCACTTCCTTGTGTCTCCTCACGTTCCTCAGTTTTATGTTTGAAGTTTTGCTGCCACGTCAGCCTTTGTTTTCTTTCCTTATTATAATAAATTAGTTTTGTTTTTTGAGAAAACTAGTCTACACTGTGTGTTCCTTTTGCTTCAACCTGACAACATCAATAATTTTTCATATATACACATACATCCTGGACTATATCGGGAATAAAGCCCTCAAAGATAAACTGCTAAGTAAATGTCTCAGGCAACAGAAACCCAATGTAGGGGAGGGGAAAGAGGAACTGCACGGCATGTACCACTGACAGATTTAGGAAGTGGCTGATATCAACAAGTCCTACCAGTGGCTAGAAAGGGCTGGACTGAAGGACAGCACAGAGGCACTAATCATGGTGGCACAAAAGCAATAGAGGCCAGGGTCTATCATACCAGGCAGGACCCAAGATGCAGGTTGTGTAAAGATGCCCCTGAGACAGTCCAGCACATAAGAGTGAGATATATGATGCAGGCAGGCAAAGCATACATGGAAAGCCATAACCAAGTGGCAGGAATAGTGTACAGGAACATCTGTACTGAGTTTGGACTGGAAGTCCCACAGTCAAAGTGGAGAATCCACCAAGAGTGGTGGAGAAAGGCAGGGCTAAGATATTGTTGGACTTCCAGATCCAGATTGACAAACAGGTAATGGAAAACCAACTGAACATTGTGGTGATTGACAAGCTGCAGAAGAAAGCTGTGGTGATAGATGTAGAAATCCCAAGTGACTGTAACCTCAGGAAGAAGGAGCACAAAAAGCTGGAGTAATACCAAGAGCTGAAACTCAGTGGTGCCAGTGGTCATTGGAGCACTCAGTGCTGTGACCTCCAGACTGAAAGAGTGGCTCCAACAGAGCAACATTCTCTGAAGTTGTTCCTGGGATCTATTGGAGCCACTTTTCCAGAGGCACCGAGTGCTCCGATGACCACTGGTACCACAGAGGCCTTGACTCTCCATTGACTTGACTCTGTATTTCCTTTTTCAGCATTTGAAAGAGGAACTGTTAGTTTAACAAAGTTGTGTAAGAACGCCCTTTAGACAGTGTGGGAGGTTTTCTTGTTACACAAATAAACCCTGACCACATTTACGAGAAACAAAATAGATTTTTTGCTCTTGTAAGTAGTGATAACATCCTCAAACATAACTGGTGGATTACAACATGATAAAGAACTGTGCTTGTTGTTCGTAGTCATGCTATATACGCTTTGCACTCTCAGTAGCTGAAGATCAAAGCCATAAGATTTTAGAAAATGTGACAACGGGGTTGCTGTAACACTATAATAAACAAACAAAGACATAAAAAGATTAGCATTCCTTAAAGAAATGCACATCGCCCACTGACTTTCATGCTAGAGTTTTACACTAAGATAATCTTATGCTGAGAGGGGACATAGCCATTTTGGTCGAACCTTAAAAATGTTTTTGCCAGTCAATTTCAAAGTTTTAAGCAAAAATGGTGCACAATATGTAGTGCTCACAATATGTGTTGTGAATGACTCACAGCTACTACAACACCAAATTTGAGCTCAGTATTTGTGAAACTGACTGATTTGTTGCTATTTTTGTGTTGAATAATGACAGTTATCTGTGGCAGCCATCTTAAATTGGGTTGACTTCAAAAGTTAAAAGTAGATGAAGCCCATTATTTCAGGTGCTGTCTCAATGTCAGTGGTGATTAATTGCTTACTCATTTTTTGTAACTTCTAACCCATCCATCCATCCATCCACCCATTTTTAAAAATATATAAACTATTGTTGCCTCTTCTTTATCTTGGCAATATGTTTCAACATAAGAAAGTACAAAGTTGTGTGTATTGCGAGACAGTCTCAGGTCAAAAGTGCACGTTTGTTTGACCATTATTGCAACACTCATGGTAGTTTGGGAGAGAGTCTAAACTTATGTTTGGACAGTGCTGATAATTTGCTTTTGGAAAAAGTCACTCTGCAACATTTGCTGCGTCCCTTAAAATAAATGGTAAATGGAATGTATTTATATAGTGCCTTTCTTGCCACCCAGATCACTCTTAGCGCTTTTCAGCTGCACAGTAATGGACAAAGATATTTCATGGTTGTAGGAGACAATTACATCCAAACTGAATTGATGTGTACATGCCATTTCAAGGAAAGGCTTTAAAGGAATTCATATCGCCTGCAGCCTTTCATACCAATGAAAGACTGCAGATCATTTTATGATGACATGGGACAGTTGTAGCCATTTTGGACAAACCTTACAAAAACTGTTATCTTGCAAGATGTGGTAATGCTTGGAGTATGTGTTGTAAACAGCTGCAGCTACTACCACAACAAATAATAGCTCAATATCTTTAAAACTGACTAGGTTACAGTCATTTTTGTGCTGGCTCAAGTCAGTTAGGTGTGGTGACATTCTTTTCTTGGCTTGACTCCAGTTGCAGATGGACATCCAATCAGAAAGTTTCATTAAAATCCATCCAGTGGTTCATGAAAAATTTTGCTACCAAAGTTTACTCCAATAGTTAATGGCAAACTTTTAATGAGATTTGGCTCGATCTGTAAACGCTCATAATATGTTAGATCAGTGTCAGATTCCGATGTCCAATATCTGTAAATTTTGCTGAGTTAAAGTCATTTGAGATATTCATTCAAGGATTACCTTCTGAGACTTTCATTAAAACCTGTCCACTGATTCATGAGAACTTGCGACCTGATCAGGGTGTACCCGCCTCTCACACAGTCACTGCTGAAGATAGACACCAGCTCTCTGTGACCCAGAAAGGAGAAGCAGGTAAAAGAAGGTTCATGAGATACTTTGCTAACACTAAAGATGAACACTCACACACATACAGAGACATGATCACAGCTTCAACTTTGGTGGCAGGCAATATTAAACCCTGTTCATGGTTTTGCACAGACATAGTAGTCGTTTTGTGATAATGTTTTTGCCCATTTCTCTATATGTGTGTGAAATTTAAATTGATACACCCCTGTGACAGTGTGTATTTTGTGCAATGTAACTGATAACTTTGTGAAAATGCCAGTAGCCTTTTACAGCTCAACCAGAGTTGCATCAAGAGGTTACAAAGCACATTTTTCTGATTAAACCACCCACCATACTGCAGTAATCTGTTGCAGACACTGGGAGGTTAGAAATTGTGTTCCCTGTTTAAACAGACCTTTTCTTTTCTATGAATATTGTTTATCTAAATAAAATCAGAGCAGGTAAATGTGTCTCTGCTGATCAGAGCAGCAGATGTGTTATCAGCTGAAAGAAACAGAAGCAAGATTCCACTCAGTCAGCATTTATCATAAAACTGTGATGAGTTTAAAACCAGTTGAGGATTTCTGTAGCACACAAATTGCACGTTTCTGATTTAAATATAAAAGTAAACGCTTAATGCATGGAAGTAGGTTTTCTGCTGCACCTGTTACTAATATAAAAACTCACTACAGACCTACTAAAGACCTAGAATACCTTGAAGGAATGCCTGTGGTGTCGTCCACCACTTTTAATCCCAGAGTTTTACACAGAGATTATGTTATGTTAAGAAAAAGCCGCTGTCTTGGTCAAACCTTGAAAACAACATTATGCACAATCTCATACAGTTTCACGAGATGTCTTGCACAGATGTTTGTCGTCTTAGCTCAATATCAATAAAACTAACTGAAAAAAAAACCAATAGAATTGACTGAATTATAGCTATTTTTGTGTTGGCTAAATATATCCAGCTGTTCTTAAGCTATTTTGTTAAAAGACTTGCAGAGTTGGCTGGAACATTTAATGACAAAGTTTTGATAACAAATGTTGTGTGCTCAGTTAGTGCTCAAAATATGTGTAGGGGATGACTCTCAGCGACTACCACACAAACTTTAGCTCAGCTCTGTAAAATCTTGACAAGGTCAGGCAACAATGGAGTCAACACGAGACAACAAAACAAAGTTTTAACCTTTTATTGGTTAACTCAAAGCTGTTAGAAGATGTATCAAAAACAGCACTCACACTTAGTGGCAGGTCTAGCTCAGTCAATGGCTGGGGTTCAGGGCCCTGGAAGCCCGGAGCAGGAACTGAGTTAGGTGAGGGTCTTAGGCAGAAAGAAATATGCAGTAGCAGGCGTAGGGTCGGAACCGGGAGATCAGAAGTCGGCAGCCAAAAACAGAGGGTAAACCAAAAACTAAGTCCCATAAGCAGGGGGAAGCAGAGTCCAGACGTCCGGGAAGGCTTGACTCTGGACACATGGAAGGTCGGATGGCACCTGGTGCTCCTAGGAAGTTTGAGGCGGACTGCAGCCGGGTTGATGACCTTTGTGATGGGGAACGGCCCGATGAACCTGGGAGCCAACTTACGACACTCCACCCTCAGAGGCAGATCCCTGGTAGCCAGCCACACCTTCTGCCCAGTCTGGTAAACAGGTTGCTTGGACCTCCTCCGGTTAGCCACACGGGAGTACACCGCTGACGTCTCGAGAAGAGCTTTTCTGGCCCTGGTCCAGACTCGGCGACACCGATGGGCAGCAGCATAGGTGGAGGGAACACCGGCCAGTCCTTCCTGAACAGAAATAACAGGTGACTGGAAGCCAAACACAGTATAAAATGGGGACAGACCAGTAGCAGAAGATGGCAGAGAGTTAATAGCGTGTTCCACCCATGGCAGATTATCAGACCATTTGGCAGGATTGAGGGAACAAAGGAGACATAGCTTGGTCTCAACTTCTTGGTTAGCTCTCTCAGTCTGCCCATCTGTCTGAGGGTGAAACCCCGAAGACAAACTAATGGAAATTCCAAGAAGGCTGCAGAACTCTCGCCAAAATCTTGAAACAAATTGTGGACCACGATCAGAAACAATGTCTTTAGGTATCCCATGAAGCCTGAAAACCTCCTTGTCCATGATGTCAGCCATCTCCTTGGAAGACGGCAACTTCCTTAAAGGGATCAGATGAACCATCTTAGAAAATCTGTCTACAACTGTGAGGATTACAGAATTACCCGCTGAGGGTGGTAGACCGGTGATGAAATCCATGGAAACATGGGACCAAGGACGAGAGGGAATAGGCAGAGGACGTAAAAGTCCGGCAGGACGGTGGCGAGGTACCTTAGCTTGGGCACACTGGGGACAGGCAGCAATGAACTCCCGAACGTCCTTGGTCATGGTTTTCCACCAGAACTGAGACCTTAACACTGCCAATGTCTTGCTGATGCCTGGATGACAAAACAACTTAGAGCAGTGGCAGAACGCGATTACCTGACCCCTTAATTCTTGTGGAACAAACAAACGGCCCGGGGGACAGGAAGGAGGAGGAGGAGGAGAGATGAGGTGAGCCTGACGCAGGTCCTGTTCCAACTGGGTGATGGCGAGCCGAACTCTCTGGGCAGAATGAACTCCTCCACTTCGGGTCTAGAAACCTCCAACGAGCCTTCGTGCATCTGTGACAGAGCGTCCGCTTTAACATTCCTCTCCTCAGGTCTGTAAGTGAGAGTGAAGAAAAAACGGGGAAAAAACAGAGCCCATCTTGCCTGACGTGAGTTTAGCCTCTTTGCCGTCTTGAGATACTCCAGGTTTTTATGGTTGGTCCAGATGACAAAAGGCTCCTTAGCTCCCTCCAGCCAATGTCTCCATTCCTCGAGAGCCAATTTGACCGCCAGCAGCTCTCTCTCCCCTACATCATAATTTTGTTTGGCTGGAGTGAGTCTCCTCGAGAAAAAAGCACAGGGATGCACCTTATTATCACCACCCCTTTGGCTAAGTACCGTCCCAACCCCTGTGCTAGAGGCGTCTACCTCCACAATAAATTGTTTATTGGGGTTAGGAGAGAGTAGAATGGGAGCCTTAACAAATAGATTCTTAAGTCTCTCGAACGCTACCTGAGCCTCTTGGTTCCAAAGAAACCTCTCCTTGATGGAGATAAGGGAGTGAAGTGGAGCGGCTACCTGGCTGAACCCCTTAATAAACTTCCTATAGAAGTTCGCAAAACCAAGGAAGCGCTGCAGACTCCTCCTGTCTAACGGAACAGGCCAATTAGCGACAGCAGCGACCTTAGACTGATCCATAGAAACTTTATCAGGTGAAATATTAAACCCCAAAAATGAGGTATCACATTTCTCGGCCTTAACGAAGAGATTGTTCTGTAACAACCTGAGTAGTACTTGTCCATGACTCCTCTTTAAAGTCCCCAGGCTAGAATTGCTGATAAATTTGGAGCCAGTTTCTGATGGTGGTGACAGGTGCCGAAATAGAATTAATTCAAACTAAGAAAGAAACTTCTTAACCCGATTAGGTTAATTTAAATAAAACTACAATTTCTCACTACAATGGGATTTCCATTGACCCTACCTCCTATCAAGCAAAATCAGTTTTTCAAGAAAATTATTCAATTCTGTTACTTATTCTACATAACAAGAACAAAGTAACATAAAATATAACAAAAAATAACAAAATCTTAAAGTTTTAGAGTGCCCTTATTAAAAACTGTGAGCTTTTTAATATAAACAGACAACAAACACCAAATGAAGGAAACACCTTGTTGTACTTCAAATATTTCCGAAGATTTTTAAGTAAAAAATCCCTCTATGAACCTTCAAAATAAATTATTACAGGTTGTGTGCACACATAAAATTGAGAATTATTTAGAATCAGCAAGGTAACAATCAGGTCAACAAATTAGAGTTACAGGTCCTTTTTGTTTACTGGTTAATGTTTGTCAGTGTTTTGTGTGCTGTTTGTTTTGACTTGTTTGTTATATGTGTTAGACCAAAATTAGCTATTTTAGAACCTAAAGCTTAATTTTGACTCCTGGAAAGGAATATGGAGTCACACACAC
>NC_051431.1:30249120-30250502 GCF_001649575.2 Kryptolebias marmoratus | reverse complement strand
AACAACTGGGCCAGCCCACGGTGGGAAGGACCGTTCCAGGTGCTGTTGACCACGTCCACCGCAGTGACGATCGCTGAAAGGCCCAGCTGGATACATCTCAGCCACTGTAAGCTGCAAAGAGTGCTCGACCCTTAAAAAGCACCGGTACTGGGGGAAGTCTGACTACAAAGGGGCCTCACTGTTTAGAGGTGAGGCGTCTCAACGTCAGTGAAGAAAACACCCAATCCCAGTTCCATTAGGCTATAAAAGGGCTCGTGTATCTTTGTAGTCTAAGCAACAATGAGGATTTCACACCTGAAGTGGTGGATTCTCTGTTGTGCTGTGGTTGCAGCATGCTCACTTTGGTACCGGACATGTCCCGTGCCAAAGAGAAGAAACAAAAGAAGCCATGGTGAGTATCACCCCCATGGATACAGCACAAACTCCTGGTGGCGACTAATGCCTCTCAAAGCGGGGGTTGCAAGATTTATTGGACTGCCTGTTGTACATACATCCCTGATGAGTCGGAGGAAGGAGACCTGATCCACGACGCCGTCATGTGAAGTCTGCCACCCACAGCTCTGAGCCGTTAGACTTGTGGTCCTGGCCGGTCTAGGACCTGGTGGCAGCTGCTGCTAAACCTGTTTATCCCAGTGATCTTTGTGTTGTTACTGTTCTTTCTGTTTTTCTGTTGTGTCATCCCCTCTCTTACAAAAAATCCCACGAAATTCACATGTGATCACATGTGATTCACATTTTCCACATGTGGTTCACATAATCCACAAAAAAATCACATATTTCCACATGTGATTCCCATTTTCCACATGTGGTTCACATAATCCACAAAAAAATCACATATTTCCACATGTGATTCCCATTTTCCACATGTGGTTCACACAATCCACAAAAAAATCACGTTTTCACATGTGGAAATGTGGGTATCACATGTGATTCCCATGTGATCACATGTGATCACATGTGAAAGTCACATGTGATTTTCATGGGATTTTTTTGTAAGGGCTGTTTTAGAAGTATGATGACCAGAGTGGTGACCCAGACGCTGGTGCAAATGCAGATGGCAGCCATGGCGAGCAGCGATCGTGGTGAAACTGCCCTTTCCCAAACGCTGAATATGAAGTCTAACTCTGGAACAGACCTGTGTTTTCTTCAAAGAATGGAAAAGTTGTTATATGATGTTTTAATTGAAAAGCATTTCTTGCAGCAGTTAAAACTGATGTGTTCACAACTAAGGTTTCAGAAATTGATGGATCTATATAAGTCGTTCATTTTTGTGTTTTCTATTTCTCAATTCATATTTCCCTTTCTGAATTTTCAACTCATAAATGATTCCATTTCATTTCATTTGATTAATGATTCCATGATTTCATTTTAATTTGCTTTTT
>NC_051431.1:30245918-30248781 GCF_001649575.2 Kryptolebias marmoratus | reverse complement strand
TTTAATAAAAGAGAAAGCCCAAGTAAGGAGGCACAACTTCCTGGACAGCACGCCATTAGGAGCTATTGTGGAATTTCTCCTCTTTGCGAAGGCCTTCACAAAAAGACAACAAGCCTCTCCGGTGTGATTTTTTTCTTAGCAGGTTAAATAAATGAAAACCCTGACAGTCTATGTAAGGCGTTTATGTGTATATGTTAGGTGTATGTGTTAAGTGATATGTTAGGTGTATATGTTAAGTGTGTATAGATAGATAGAGCTCTCTTTTTATATATATGTGTATGTCTTTTGGTTGAGCTACAAAAACAACTGTTCATTTTGTAATTGTATTCAATATTTTATAGTGCATTGAAATTTGTCAGATATTATGACAGTTCTGTTTGTGGGTTTTGTTTGTTTATATGACACATTTCATGAAATAAAGTTACTACTAATCTGTTTTTTATTTAATCCCAGTGTTCACTGTGTGTTAGGTATTGCCTTGAACATTTCTTAAGATACTTTGATACAGTGTTAGGCATTGTTATGGTTCTGGCTCTTAAACCATAACAAATGAAAGGGAAGCAACGCATGGGATAACTTAAGAGGACTTTATTTAACAAAAAATCATAGCTGGTTAGAAAAGAAAAGGGAGGAAAGGGGAAGAGTGGGAGAGAGACAAAAAGAATGAGCTCTCTAGTCAGAGAAAGTGGTGCATCTTAAGGTGGATCTGATGTCATCTGGAGACACTGGCCAGCTGCCTCCACTTCCAATCAGCACCAATTAAGGAGTCCAAAATATGGATGTTAGAGACCCAGAGGAAAAGGCCTTGGGCTGTAACACCCCCTCTCTTCAAGACACGGTCCCCACTGGAACCCTGAGCAACCTGTGCATTAACATCTAAAAAAAAAAAATAAATAAATTTAAGTGCACTAACAATATCTCAGACCAGCTGAAATGAAACAAAACTTAAATCCTCTCAGATTCCATCCAAAACTCAACGACCGGTACCTTGAAGTGACTATTAGACAGGTAAGGAGAGAATTTTACTAAGTTACTAACTTGGTGCCCTTGACAAAGCATCCGCGACGACATTATCCTTCTCCTTGATATGATAAATATCTAAGGAAAAAGACTGCAGAAACAATGACCATCTCACAAGTCTTTGATTTGGGCAGCGAAAAGAATTCAAGAAGGTCAAAGGATTGTGATCTGTAAATACAGTTAGAGGCCCTGAACCTACATAGACCTCAAAATGCTGTAAAGACCAGATAAGAGCAAGGGTCTCTTTTTCGATGACTGAATAATTCAGCTGATGCTTGTTAAATTAGAAAAAAACCTCACAGGTCTTGCAATTGAAAAGTCATCCAGTTGCAAAAGGACTCCACTTGCACCAACATGACTGGCATCAACTTGGATTTGAAAAGGCTTGTTCATATCAGGAGCCAACAAGACAGGAGAATTGTGTAGCATCATTTTCACGTCTTCAAAAGCCTGCTGACAGACAGAGGACCAAATGTATTTCACCTTGCTTTTCAAAAGATCTGTCAGAGGTGCAACCACAGTTGAGAAGTTTCTATAATATCCCACTAAACCCAAGAATTTCACGAGTTCCTTTTTGGTCGTTGGTAGTGGATAATTTTCAATCGCTTCCACCTTTGCACTAACTGGATGTACTTTACCTTGACCCACTTGATGACCAAGATAAGTAACAGTCGCTCGAGCAAAGTCACATTTGGCTAGATTCACTGTCACACGTGCATCCCCCAAACGGTCAAACAAAGCAGTGAGTCGTTCCATGTGAGAAGACCAACTATCAGAATAGACAACAACGTCATCCAAATACACAGAACAACCTTTTAAGCACCCAACAACTTTATTCATCAAGTGCTGAAAAGTTGCCGGCACATTTCTCAAGCCAAAAGACATAACATTGTATGAATATAAAGCACTAGGTGTAACAAAGGCAGCGATTTCTTGTGCCCTTTTAGTTAAAGGGACCTGCCAATAACCTTTCAATAGGTCTATCTTACTAATTTAGCATTACCAATCTGGTCAATGCAATCCTCCATACGAGGTACAGGATATGAGTCGGGCTTAGTTATGCTATTGACTTTCCTAAAATCGGAACAAAACCTATAGGTTATGTCTGATTTTGGAACTAGCAAGCAAGGTGAAGACCAGCTTGAACATGATACTTGAGCGATGCCATTTTTTAGCATATAGTCAACCTCAGCATCCAGCTGTTTGCGTTTCTCTAGGTTAACCCTATAAAATTGCTGTTTTATAGGTCGTGCATCACCCACCTCAAAATCATGTTCGATCAGGTGCGTGCAAGATGGGACATCTGCAAATAAATCAGAATGGGATTTTATCAACTGAATCAACTCAAAGCCTTGAGATTCTGGCAAATAACTTAGCACAGTATCTATGTTTTTCAATACTTCAGCATTCTTGAGTCAACCAGTTAGCATGGCTGAATCGGGAACAGGCAAGCCATCACCATTCTCTTCATCGCCAGCAGATGGCACCATTTCAGCAATGCACACAGGGTGAATTTTATGGAGAGAAAATTGTTTCAAAATACCTGTGCTTGTGTAAAAGTATTTGTGCGTGTGTAAAAGGATTTGTGTGTGTGTAAAAATATTTGTGTGTGTAAAAGGATTTGTGTGTGTAAAAATATTTGTGCGTGTGTAAAAGGATTTGTGTGTGTGTAAAAATATTTGTGTGTGTAAAAGGATTTGTGCATGTGTAAAATATTTGTGCGTGTAAAAATATTTGTGTGTGTGTAAAAATGTATTTGTAACTCGTTTAAGCATCTTTGTGTGTAAGTTTGGATAGTTGTATCTGTGAAAAATGATTGTAAGCCTTAAAAAGAAAATAAATC
>NC_051431.1:30235830-30245818 GCF_001649575.2 Kryptolebias marmoratus | reverse complement strand
CCTTGCTACTTAAGGCTCTTTATGAAGGGCGGTGGACTGTTCAGTAGATTTATTCACGGTTATTTTATGTTCCCATCTCATTGAAACTGTTCTAAAAAAAAAATGTTTAAACAACTGTTTTGCCAAAGGTAATCTTTGTTTATTTTTTTTTAAGTTACAGTTCTCTTGGTTATTTTGCACACCAGTCCTACTGTTTTGTCAGGAATAATCTTTGTTTATTTATTTTTTATTTTTTAAGAAGAGACTGAGATTGTTACAGTTCTTTTGGTTATATTGTACACCAGTCCACGAGATAATTAATTTGTGGCCACGATTTAGTATGCCTTTTTTTTTTCATCCAATGTCACTGTAGGGGCTCTGTACATTCCAATCCTTCAAACCACTACTAACTTGTGTTGTACTGATTATGTTTTTGTGTGTTTTGTTTTAGTGGGAGATGCCAAGGATTCAACGTTGGTGGTGCCTCCAGCTAATGGAGAGGTTTTGCATTGAAGGGTAAATTCACAAAGAAAATTTCAGTGTCCTTGATATATCATTTTACAATTGTACAAGTGATCCTTTGGCTACATTCAAAGGCATGGATATCCATTTGCACACTGGACTGAAGAATCAGCCCAACTTCTTCAAGGATCCCTGGGACCTATCTTCAGGGTTCCAAGGTCCACCAGTGGGAAAACGTCATCCAGGGATAGTGAAGATGGAGAGAACAACACTAAGGTCGGTGTTTGATAGTAATTGCTGCTGTGGAGAAGGTGAGCAGCACCAAGCTGCTGATTCTGCACTTCTCTTAGCACTTCTTCAACAGCCAAAAGGGCTCAAACATGCCTCTGCAAACTGAATAGAGCATGAGTCCCATATACATATAGAGAAGTTGACAATTGAGAATCTTTTAATTTACAATGTATACATGCATGGACGTGCTGAAAGAAAGAAACATTCTTAATGGTAAAGATGTAAATTCTGATTATTTTTGATTTATTTGTGCAACCTGGGGGACAGGTGCAGATCCTGAGGGACTTACATACTGCATGGGACTGGATAAATGAGCACAAGGCCTTATTCACTGGGGAGATAGAGGAGCCTGAAGTGTTACAGATGAGCCAAGCCACTCAGAAAGCAGCGCTGGAAGACTACTCAAGAGATGACTTCTTGATTTCCTTCCACAGTCAGGAAGATATGGAAATGTTTTATAACTTTTGTTTTGCTGTTTAATTTGTAGTGTAGTTTAATTTACAATTAGTTTTGCTACTGTTTCAGTTCTGTTCCTAAGTTAATGTGTGAAACACTAGTATACATGCTTATTCCTAATTTTGAACACCAAAAACATTTAGTTTTAATTAAGTGATACTTGTAAAGCTAAATAATTTCTTGGAGTTTGAGTTTGATGAAAACCACATAGATACAACATAGATCATGTAGATACTGTAAGAAATATTTTTCTTAAAAAACGTTACTCAAATAAATGTATTGTAATGATTCGTAAGGGGTTATTGTGCACTTCTGGTGTTACTGTCACTTTAAGTTAGGCATGTTATGTGTTGCCGCAAGTGTTATTGGGAAAAAGAGGGTGGAAAGGGGACTCGCTCTCGAGCGCTGGTCCGGGATTGGGCTGGCTGCTCCGCCTGGGCGCGCGCTGCTACGGTGTGACAAACAACCTGTAACCAGAGTCGGAACCGGTATCTTCTCTTTGTTGTGTTGTTCTACAATAAACGGCTGGTGAGGACAACTCGTCTGGTCTGCTGTTTTGCTAGCAGAGAGAACGTTACATTGGTGTCAGAAGCGAAAAGTACGAGCCTGTCGCTGCTGAGTTGGTCACTGACGCACGGAGATGATGACGGACAAGATTAAGACAGAGGAGCAGGAGATGGCAGCTCGACCACGTTCACCTGCGTATGGGGTGAGGGAGGCGGCGCTGCAACTGTCCGCTGAAGCTGAGTTCTTGCCGGGGTCGGCCAGACTTAAGAACTATTCGCGCCATCACCGCAGTTCTGGCGGACCGGAGCCGACGTCACGTGATGTAAAATGGTATGGCGGCGCCCAGGCGCATGAAGCTGCCACTACCATAAAAACGCCAAAGTTTAGCGGTAAGACGCCATGGGAGGTGTTTTTGGCTCAATTTGAATTGTTGGCTGCTGCAGCTGGATGGACTGAGGAACATAAAGCCCTGCAATGAGCTCTGTGTCTGAGTGAAGATGCAGCTGCCTGTTTGCTTCTGCTGAGGGAGGAGGGACTATGCTGCTCTAGTTGGGGCGCTACAGAGATGTTTTGGACAGTATAACCAACCTGTGCTGCTGCGATCAGAGTTCCACAACAGGCGCAGACTGCCTGGAGAGCCTCTGCGCATTCTGGCCCACGACATTGAGTGTCTCTGCAGGAGAGCTTATAACAATATGCCCTTGCGGTGCAAGCAGAGCTTGCCCGGGACCAGTTCCTGCAGGCCCTCAGTCCCAAAGAACTCCGCATACAAACTCAACTTGCACGCCCAGCTACACTCAGCGCAGCTCTAGAATTTGCGCTGGAAAGAGAGGTGTTGACCGGATCCACTGGAGGAGTTGAAGACACACCTGTAGTGAGGGCAACTTTGACACCTGTTGAGTAGCTGGGGGAACCGGGGGGCCCACTCAGCATGACCCAGACAGCTGCCCTTCAATCACCGACTCCCCGGGCCGTTGCATGCTGTAGATCACAGATCTGCTGGGGATGTGGGCAAGCTGGCCACCTCATCAGACAGTGCCCCAAGTTTATAGCGGTACCAGGAAACGCACAGGGGCCCGTGTAGGTGGGTGTACGCGGGCCTGCGAGACCAACAACCGCCGTCTGCCACCATCATCACTGTAGGCTGGACTCAGGTTGGAGACTTTTGCCACGTTCCGGTGATGATTGCTGGAGCGTCATGCACAGCGCTACTGGACACGGGGTCTAATGCTACGCTGGTTCGTCCTGACATGGTCCCTGTTGGAGCTACTGTGCACACAACTGATGTGCAACTTAAGACTGGTGACCTGGCCCCAATCAAAGGGAGGGGAGTGTTTCAGTTTACGGTGGGAGACCTCACGGTGCAGTACGCTGCCTGGGTGGCAGACGTGCAGGATACCTGCATCCTTGGACTGGACTTTCTGCGAGCCATTGGGGGAGTGTTGGACTTGGGAAAAGGATTGCTGATACTCCCTGAAGGAGAGATGATACAGCTTGTTCCCCCCTCGTTGAACCCACCCCTTGCAGCAGTGGTTGCTTCCACTGTAGAGACCCCCACATCACCACCAGACGACCAACAAACTGAGGGGGAGGAGCGACTGTCTGCGGTGAGGGAAATCTGGGCCAGGAATTGTGAGGGATTGACTCACCAACAGCAGGAGAGTGTATGGCAGGTGGAGGCGGCTGACAAGGAACTGGGTGAGATGCTAAAGACAGGCATTATTGAGCCATCTGACAGCCCCTGGGCCTCAGCTGTATTGATGGTGCCAAAGAAAAACAGCCCGAGGATGCGCTTCTGTGTGGACTACAGACCCTTAAACAAAGTCACAAAAAAGGACTTGTATCCTATTCCCAGAATGGACGAGTCTTTGGATTTGGTAGCAGGGTCCTCCTGGTTCTCCACCCTGGACCTCCGAGGTGGATACTGGCAGGTGCCGCTGTCCCCAGAGTCCCGACCAAAGACGGCCTTCTGCACTAACAGGGGACTATGGCAGTTCAGAGTCCTTAGTTTTGGCCTGTGCAATGCTCCCGCCACCTTTGAAAGACTAATGGACAGTGTACTGGCTGGGGTCCCACGCCAAAAGTGCCTTGTCTATTTGGACGATCTCCTGGTGCATGGAAACTCCTTCAACAATGCTTTGGACTGCCTAAGACAGGTGCTGAGGAGAGTGTCCGCAGCAAGCCTTAAACTACATCCGGATAAGTGCCACTTTAAGAGGAGGGAGGTGGAGTTTCTGGGCCACAAGCTGGGCCGTGAGGGAATCAGCACATTGGAGGAAAAGGTCCACACCATCAAAGAGTGGCCAACCCCAATTAACCAAGTCCAACTTAAAAGCTTCCTTGGGCTGGCTTCCTACTACAAAAGGTTTGTGAAGAATTTTTCCTCCATTGCTGCACTACTTGCTGCAGAAGAACCGTGACTTCAGCTGGACTCTAAACTGTCAGCAGGCATTCGACTGTCTCTGCAGGTCCCTAACGGAGTCTCCGGTCCTCGCCCCACCAGGCCCAAACATGCCATTTCTCCTGGACACGGACCCAAGTAATGTGGGACTGGGTGCTGTGCTATCTCAGGTTGGGCTCGATGGGGAGAGGGTGGTGGCATATTTCAGCAGGATCCTAAATAAGAGTGACAACGCTATTGTGTTACAAGGCGAGAGCTCCTGGCTGTGGTGATGGCAGTGAGACACTTTAAGTACTACTTGTGTGGTACACCATTCACCATCAGGACTGACCACACTGGTCTCCAGTGGCTGATGTCCTTCAAGGAACCCGAGGGGCAAGTGGCTCGCTGGCTGGAGGAGCTCCAAGCCTTTAATTTTACAGTGGAGCACAGAGCAGGGGCTCACCATTCCAATGAGTATTGCTGAGTGGAGGGCACAACAGGAGCAGGATAAAAACATGTCGCCTGTCCTACAATGGCTCGAGAATGGGCAGCGTCCCTGCTGGGATGAGGTCACTGGGTCCTCTGTTGCCACCAAAGCACTGTGGGCCAAGTTTGATGCTCTGAGGTTAAGCAAAGGAATTTTGCAACAGGCCTGGAAGGACCCTGCCACTGGGGAGGGAAGATGGCAGGTGGTGGTACCACAGTCACTGAGGTCAGCAGTGCTAGAAGCCTGCCACAGAGGTGCAGGCTCCGGCCACTTTGGTGTCTCCAAGACTCTGCGTCGCCTCCAATAAGGCTACTATTGGGGTCAGCAGCGGAGGGATGTGGAGGACTTTTATCGCAGCTGCGATTCCTGTTCTGCCCACAAGGGATCGCTGGACCAGTCACATGCCCAGCTCCAACAGCAACCGGCAGGAGCACCAATGGAACGAGTGGCAGTGGACATCATGGGCTCTTTCCCCTGCACTGATAAGGGAAACCGTTATGTCCTCGCAGCCATGGACTATTTTACTAAGTGGCCGGAGGCATATGCTATCCCGGGGCAGGAGGCGAAGACTGTGACCGACACATTAGTAGACGGGATGTTCTGCCGGTTTGGAATGGCAGAGACTTTTCACAGTGATCAGGGCCGTAATTTTAAATCCAGGGCGTTCGCTGCCATGTGCGAACGCTTAGGGATTCAAAAGACCCGCACCACCCCACTCCACCCCCAGAGTGATGGTCTGGTAGGGAGGTTTAACAGGACACTGGCTCAACAGTTAGCCATCCTCACCTCAGAACATCAGCGGGACTGGGACACCCATCTTCCCCTCATTCTCATGGCCTACCGGTCAGCAGTCCAGGACTCCACCCAGTGTACGCCTGCTCTGCTTATGTTAGGGCGGGAGCTGAGGACCCCTGCGGAGCTAGCTTTTGGGAAGCCCCCTGATGCAACAGAGGCACCTCCAGGTCAAGATTATGCAAGGAAACTGCAGGACCGACTGGAGTCAGCACACTCTTATGCTCGGAACCAGCTGGAAAAAGCAGGACTACGCCAAAAAAAGGAATTATGATGTGACCACAAAAGGGAGGCATTTCCTTGCTGGGGAGTTGGTGTGGGTTTTTAGCCCGAAGAGAAGAAAAGGCCGTTGTCCCAAACTGGATAGCAGCTGGGTGGGGCCCTGCTATGTGGTGGAACGAGTTGGAGAGGTGGTCTACAGGGTGCAGTTACCCCATTGAGGCAGAAAAGTCGTCCTGCACCGAATAGCAACGAATAGAACATATAATATGCAGTTAAGTATGCCAGGAGGATAGATTTCTACAGTAAATCTCATGAAAGATGCTTTTATTAAAATAAAGGTCTTCTGTTGTCAGTAACGGGTCCACCAGAGGGCGCATTGACAACGTAAATACGTTACAGTCCAATCAATCAACCAATACACATTTTCCTACTGAATTATCATTATTGTCACGGGGCAACCCACGATATCAACAAACACGTCCTACTTAGGGAGCTTACTATAAAATCAACATGCCCAGAGAGGTTGTTTTCTTAATAATTTATTCCCGTGCACATAAAAACGATTAAAAGTTTAAAGAGTAAATAAAATCCAGTGTTAAAATCCTCCCAGATGGTCTCTGATGTCTTCCTCCAATGATTAAAACGGCAGCCCCCCCAGTCAGCGGCAGGCTCAGCAGCGGGTACAGATTGTCAGGCAGAGGGCCGGTGACAGGTCGACTCAATCACTCATGGCCAGGTTCATGCGGCCCTGGCACCACAGCACCGCAAAACAGAAACAAACAGGAACTTAAGAGGAGAAAGGTTGCAGGCTTCTCCAATTCACTCACACGGCCAGAATCATGCAGCCCTGGCACCACAGCACCGCAAAAAAATAGACAAGTACTTAACTAGGAGGAGGGGGTTTGCATGCTTCTCCCCCTCTAATACTCCCACGTAGCGTCCTGTCACGCACGCCGCTCTGCACGCTCCTCTCCACCTCACCGGATCACCGCCGCTGGCTTAACCGCGCTGATGAGCCTCCGGCTGTCAACCAGGTTCCGCCACACGCTGCACCACGTCTCTGCGTCTCACCTCAATCGCCGCAGCTGGTTTGCCCGCACCAAAAGAGCCACCTGCTGCAGACGCGCTTCCCTGCTCCACGCTGACGCCTGTTAAAAAAGCAAAGACTCCTCCCAACCACACATATACACACACACACACCGGAACCCACAAGTTAGTATATGTTAGGAAAATTGTCCCCACAACGTAGGCAATACAAGTCCCTAATCCTCTAATTTGGGTTGGTAACTGCGTACTTGTCACTCTCACCTGGTGACATTATCAAAGTTCATTAAGACAGTTCTTATTCATAAACAGAATTATAACGTTGTCTAGGAAAATAATTCAATTTATAAAAAGAGATATTCTATTCTATTATAAATAAATATGGTATGTTTTATAAATATGTTTTATTTATATCAAAATGTTTATGTTGTATTAAATCAGCTTACAGGATATAATTTAGCACACCTTTATAATTAAGACTGGAAGTAATTATTTCCAGTACATTTTCCTAATTCAAACAGTCTAAAAGTGATGTTGTCTTAGGCATGGTCAACTACAGTTAAAACTATATTTCAGACTACATTGAAACAGTTGCTCCTCTCTGATAATTGATAACCTTTGCATTCAAGCTGAAGAAGCATTTGGGTTCTAAAAACAACTCCTAAATCAGGCCTCTGAGCTTGCGTCGCCAACTTAAAAAAGGAAAGAAGGAGGGTTCTGTGCCAAAATATCTGCTGCAGGCGATGTGGGAGAATTGTTGCCTGCAGGAAAAAAAAGGGAGTAAACGCAGGTGGGGTCATAAGCAAGAATAATTAGATTCTTTCAGCTGCAGCAAATATGTAACCATAAATTTTGTATGGTATCATAGCTTGAGTTACACTTATGACCTTCAAAGCTTCAGAATTTCTATAATATTTCATAACTAAGCACTTATAACTTCCCACAAAAACTGCTACAGGAAAAATCTTTGAATTGGGTATTTAAAAAAAAAAAGAAGGGAGGTTTAGGTTTGTCTCGTATTCTTGAGGTGGACAGACGGATAGGAGGCAGGCCTCTGCTATCTCTGCTACCAGGTTGGGCCAGACATTGCCCACTGAAAGGAGCACACGCAGCACCTCGTTTCCCGAACAGAGGTGGACATCAGCTGCAGCAATGTCACCTAGAGGTCAAATCCCACAGCCAGTTGGGACCCTGGACTGAAACCAAGAGCAGAACCAGCAGTGACAAACCCTGCAGAGCAGACCATCTACACAGGGACTGGCAGACCTGTTGTTACATCTTGATGTCCTGAACCGAGCACTGTCATTTCTCATGGACACTGGAACAACCTACACATCTATTAATGCTCCTTGAGCAGGAGACACTCAGTTCAGTTATTTTAACATTCTAATACACCTGACTTCTTAGTGCTGTTTTTTTTTATGTTTCTGAAACAGATGGAATTATAAACGCGGTTCTGTTTCAGAAAAAATGGGGAGGAGTAACAGGAGAATTTTACTTTAATTTTTAATTTGAATTTGCTTTATATTTAAACTTGTTAAACAAAAACAAAAGCAGAGGTCGATCAAAATCAGATTTTTAGGGCCGATGCAATATGAAACACTATTTTTATTTTATTTACAATTGTTGGTCATTATTATCTGACAAAATATAACAATAATTGACATGTACAAATAATATCTAGAAGATCCTTGAAGCCTAAAAGAATTTAATTGTAGGTTACAGTAAGATGATTGTAGCTGCTGCTGGTAGATTCCCTGACATTTATAACCCAGATCTCCCAAATCATTTAAATGCAAACCCCTATGTAAGTGTAAAGATGCTTCTAAGCCAATTTCTTGTGTTTTGTTTTGTTTTACGTCACTCAGACAGATAAGATAGAAGGCCAATTGCTTAACCCCAGGGTTTAGAAAAAGGATCACTAAATGAAGCTCATGGATTGACCTGCCACTGATGGTACCATCTTCAGACGATATGACGAAGAATTTTGTTAAATTATGTGTCATTTGCACTCAATTTAATATAGAACCATCTATTAGGCCAGAAAAGGGGGTGTTTCCCTTAACAATGTTTGAATAAACTTAGATAACTTTCATGATAATCAGATGTAAACTTCAAATTATAACTTATTTAAATAAAATAGTTTTTAAGGTTTCTGTTCTTCTTTTAGGATTAAAAATGTTTTCTTATGAACTGGTTTTGAAATTTTTTCACACAGGCAACACAGCTTTAAAATCTGTTGACTTTGATTGGAACATCTATGTGTGAAGATTTGGATTTTTGTGTTTTCTGTTTTGTTATCTTTATTGTTTTGTTGCATTTGTTGCAAAGTGTTTCAGTTTGGTTTTTCCTCTTTGTGCTCAGTATTCACTCCTCCTCTGTCACTCTTTTGCCCTCCTTGCCACGCCCATCTCCACCTGTCTGTCATTATCCCCACTCACCTGTTTCCACTTACCTTGTCACCCTCAGTATTCAAAAACCCGGTCACTTCTCCCACAATCTGTTGGTTCATTGTTTGTTGTTGCTGTCGCTGTGTTTTGTTTTCGCTTTGCCTTGCCATGCTTTGGATTTTTGTTAAGTTTAGTTGCTGCCATGTCAGCTGTTTGTTTTAGTTTATTTTCTTTATTTAATAAATTAGTTTTTGTTTTGAGAAATGAGTCTGCACTCTGGGTCTCCGTCTCAACCGAGTGTGAGAAGCTAACTGTTAGATTAATCAGACTAAAGATTATACCTAACATAAATGACCAAAAACTAAACACTTGGATTGTTTCTGTTTTTTAATTTTTCCTTCATTATAACTTGCTTCCTGTCCACTTTCTTCAACACCACTAAAACTTATTACCAGTTATGTGTCTACATATTTTACAGCTCATCTCTGAGTTTGATAAACAACAAACTATGGCTCTGAATTTACATCTTAAAACTTGCTTATTTGAAATTATCAGCTTTATTACTTTGTTTAGCAATAAACCACAAAACCTACTTTGATTTTAAACCAATAATGGAAAGAAAAATAGATTTAAAGTAATTCCTTCAGAAGAAATTTGGATTGGTTGGACGCATTACCTATCTTTTTGATGTTTATTGAGAGCTCAGTTAATTCAGGGATGAGTAGCATTCTGTATGAGCTGCTGACTGGCCACCAGCAGGTCGACCATGAACAGCGAGAGAGAACATAACAAGTGAGTATAAAGCACATTTTCGTTAACCTGTCAGCTCTAGTCGTAGGTTTTGCTGATCTGGTGCAAGAGAACCAGGGTGGGATGACCAGAGACCAGAACAGTCCCCATGCGGCCCCCAGTGCGNTCCATTACAACATTCTGAGACTCACCAACTTAACTAGAGACTCTCAGAGCAACCAGCAC